>NC_060124.1:25178298-25478298 GCF_021461395.2 Schistocerca americana
AAGATAGAAAAGAAGTTATGACGTCATACCTTCCGACTTATAAACTCGGAATAATTTTCTAAAATACAGTAAGAAGACTCTTGCATTTAAGGAGAAACGAAAGCAATAGGAAAGTAAATATATTTGTATTAGAGGTCCAACCACCTAGCCATCTCACGTGTGAGGGATCGGCAAATCATCAAGCCTGCCACATCCGCAGTAGCATACAAAATACGCCTTTAACATTCATTTGATAAACTTATGTGCTCGGATGTGTATTAGCATTTTTTTGTATGTGCTTTACACAGGGCGTAATCGGTACATTATTTGTGCATTGTTGACTGCGCTATTGCTACGTGTTGTGTGGGTGATGCCTGTGTGAGAACGTATGAGCATGTGAGAGTGATTGGCGGGTCATGATTCAGCGGCAGTAGGACATTTGGAGCATTTACATGAATGCGTGGTGTCTGTTCTTTTGGATATGTCCGAAAGAAAAGACACCACACGTTCAAATAACTGATTCGCCTAGCTGGGCAATGGATCCACCTTCTTCCGTGCGGAAGCACAAGTATGTCCGACCTCCTGCGTTAATCTCATAGTAGTGGGCAGGGAGGCAATGGACAGGAACTGCGGAAAGGTGGCACTCGGTGGGGATGCGTATCGGCTGTGAGGCGAGCCGAGATAGTTCACGCAGGTGGGATAATACTGTGCAGTCGCTCACGCGCCTACCTAGCAAGCTGGAGATCCCGGATCAGAATCCCAGTCCGGTACACAATTTTACTCGTAGCGGCTGATCCCACGTAATATCCCGATGCAGTGGACATCCTTTCCTTTCCTTTCTTCCCACCTCCACCTTCAATTTACATTTGGAGCAGTTAATTGAGGTAGTTTGGTTGATCTCGAGGCTCTAGGCGCTCAGTCCGGAGCCGCGCGACTGCTACGGTCGCAGGTTCGAATCCTGCCTCGGGCGTGGGTGTGTGTGATGTCCTTAGGTTAGTTAGATTTAAGTAGTTCTAAGTTCTAGGGGACTGATGACCGTAGATGTTAAGTCCCATAGTGCTCAGAGCCATTTTTTGATCTCGAGGCTCAACAACGATCGCCCCATCGTGCTGTCTTCGTTAGTTTAGCAGGTATGTTACCGACTCAACGAGTAATAGGGCGAACAAAAAAAAAAAAAAGGTTCAAATGGCTCTGAGCACTATGGGACTTAACATCTATGGTCATCAGTCCCCTAGAAGCTAGAACTACTTAAACCTAACTAACTTAAGGACAGCACACAACACCCAGTCATCACGAGGCAGAGAAAATCCCTGACCCCGCCGGGAATCGAACCCGGGAACCCGGGCGCGGGAAGCGAAAACGCTACCACACGACCACTACGACGAACAAAACAAGTACTAGTCGATTTGTCTGTTTTCTCAATTCCTTCGAGCGATAAGTGTTATGTATGAGGCGGAACTATGGGCCTCGTGGAAAAAAGGTGACCCGGCTGAGTCACACAATTTGACTCTCAGTCTGATCACGAGGTGTGGCCATTAATTGCACACGTTGATCACGTAGGCTGACGTGAGGATCAATGGACTATACTTGAGGGGACGTATCTGGAACATCTTAGGTGATTAGAAAGTTAGTAGACAGGAATACAATTAAGTACTTTGCTTTAATTCAGCATCAGCGCTGAACGTCGATCTTGAGTTTGTACAATTATTTTTACAAGTGCAGTTATAGACTGAACTGCGAATACCTCTTTACAATTCTGATTGCTTCACACATGTAGATCAATTGTCAATACATAAACTGTATGTGGTGCCTGGCTAGGTCGTAGCTACTGACTTAGCTGAAGGCTGTGCTAACTAGCGTCTCTGCAAATGAGATCTCTGAACCTATAACAAGTGAACCATTCCTATTAAAGTCGGCTGTAGAACTGGGCAGTGCGCCAGCTTGTCTCGTGAAGACCAGCCGAGTGGCGGCGCTCGGTCTGCTAGCGTCAACAGTGGCGACTCGCGGGTCCGATGTGTACTGACGGACAACGAGCACGAAAGCACGTGTTGTCTTCATGTTGTTAAACTCAAACTGTGGGCTGGCTCTTCTCCCTGGGTTCTACCACATTCTAACGTAACAGTCACGACACTCCGTCTGTTTTTTGTTACCCACAGCGACAGCAGCGCACCGAGCGGACAGCAAGCGACACTTCTGAATGCCAGTTCGGGTGAGTGCGAATACTATCGTTTATATTGATTTGTAACACAATTTCTACAAAAGGGAACGTATGTAGTGCAATAAAAATAGACAATAGGTAAATAATTACAGCACATTTGTCATTCTTTAGTTTTTTGAGGAACTTGGAAGGTATGAAACGGCACCTTACGGGACAGCGTATATCCGATTCTCTTGTAACGTACAGATATGTATTGAAGACTGTCGATCTCCTTTAATAACAAAAAATGGCTAGTAAACGCCAAAGGACCTGAGCTTTTGCAGAAAGACGTCGAAAATCTACCCAGGAACGCGCAGTTTTTTTCGCTACAGTTATCTCCAAAACAGTGAACGGGGAACGTAGGGAACTTGTACGGAATGTAGTAACTAGAATATTTAACGTACAAAATAAGCTACTACACATGTAGCTGAAGGGAAAGCCACACAGACGTGATAATTACACGTCAGAGGAAATGAAACTGTTTCCCAACACAGAAGAAACCAATTCCACAATAGTTGGTACATCTGAATCACAAACGGCAAGAATATTCAACATATTCGCTTTTGAAGAAAAAGTAATTACATTTATAAAAATATTATTGTATTAGAAAGTCGAGTGAAGCGTAAGAATGGGGGAATCATTAGACTCCATAAAAATTTTTACATGTCACGGAGAGTCCCTATCATTACAAAAAAAAAAAGACAATAACAGAAATACAGTCTTCTCAAGCATGAAAAATTTGTTGATATCTCTTGCTTTCAGTGGAGTAAGCTACGATTATACAGCTATTCGAAAGTATTTCTTCATGAGTAAGTTGTAGCTTATGTCATTGAATCAGAGAGATTTGGCTGATTTTACATTTCCTTCACGATAATTTGTGTCTCACGGTAATTTACTAATGCATGAAACACGAAACATAACTACTTCGTTAATTAAGTAGAAAAATAATTAAAGACAAAAATGTCCTTACGACACAGATAACTGTCTGCTTTCTCGCCGCTGAGAGTAGTGTTGCTCCATCTGTCAAACGGTAACAACTTTCGCAGCAGAGAAAGACTCCCATCTAGAGAAGAACAGACAACTAAGGAAAGCGGAACTACATTTAATCTTTACATCGTTGTTGGTTTCATGGGACACGAAGTCGTTTGATTAGGGGAAAAAATTTCTCCAGACTGTTTTGCATGAGTGTGCCCCTGCGTGTTACGGAAGCACAACTTTTTGTGGCGGCGTTCGTAGCGACAAGCAATTCGCTGTAGAAACGGCTTACGAAGTCACCGCCACACTTTTAGCAGCGGGCCGACCGGTCCGCTGGAACAGTGAACAGAAAGAGGAAAACCCAAACACTCTGATTAAATAAAAGTCGGTACTTATCTTTATTAACGAAGATACAGCAACACAGTAGTGAACTCCGTGTCTACTGAGATCTGTCTAGTTCGAGTCGGAGCGGCTAGGTCAGCGTCGGCTGACGACAAACAACTACTCTGCTGCGATGAACACACGACTGACTAGCAAGTACACAATTCGGTGGCGAGCATACAACTGAGCGGCGAATACAGAACTGTCCTAGCGCTCGCGACTCCAGCGCTTAAGAAACCAGAAGCCAGCGGTGGCGCGCGCAGACTTGCGGCGATTTCCTGTCTCGCTGGCGCTGCTTATGCGGACGGCGTCCGGACTTTGATGCTGCCAACCTTTTGGCAGCGGGCTCGGGTGGCATTACTGGCTAGGATATAACACAACTGATGTCAGTACGAGATGCTAAGACGAACATACCGCACGTCGATTCGATATAGACAGGGTGTCTAAGGAGGAGTGACAGGGATAGCAACGATTATTCGAAGCAAAAATATCTAGTAAACATGGACTCTAAATGTATAGATTAAGACTGACGAGCATTTGATCAGTATAAGAGATGTGTTTCACAGAAATGAAGAACAAATGTTCATAGCTCTTAAAGTATGCGCTTTAGAGCTCATGTTCACAACACATTACAATATTAAAAAGCGAAGAGCTTGAAGCAGAAATTGTTTCACGGTATCGAAAATGATGAAGTGCTCATAGCTCTTAAGGTAAGCAATTTAGAGCCCATGTTTGTTACACCTTTTTGCTTCGATTTATCGTTGTTGTCATGCCACCGAATATTGACAATTCGTCGTAGGGCACCCTGTGTATCAGGACTTACGAGGATGATGCTAGAAGCATCGAAATCGTCCATGATATAACATGGACATTTAATTGCAATCTGAGGTAATTTCTATTCTTTTCCTAATTTTTTCAAATGGAATAGTCTTTATTTTAATACATCGTGATCAGTTTTTGCATAAAGTGGAACTACTCTTGTAGTAAGTTCTAATGGACACGTTAGGAATGTTGGATTGCTAAGCCCAGGCGACTTAATTACCACCAGTTGCATTCATAGATATAAAAAAGGAAGAGATGTGGCACGGTCAGAATAGACTGAAATCGTCAAAAGGGAATGAAATTCAGAAACATGTATATGAATGCCTGTTATAATAGGTGACAAGAAATCAGAATGGTTTAGAACAGACAGAGGGGTTCCCTCACTACTCTTACAGTCATGGTCACCATCATGAGGAAAGTTCGCCAAGGATCAACAGCAGGTGATAGGAGAATTATAGCGCATGCAGACTTCCTGATAATTTGGAAGAAAACGTGCTGAAATTGGAAGAACAACTAAATACGTGGCAGAGAGTAATTGAAGAAGCAGGCATGCAAATAACCTTCACAAAACGTGAGGTAGCCGGCCACTGTGGCCGAGCGGTTCTAGGAGTTTCATTCTGGAACAGCGCTGCTGCTACGGTCGCAGGTTCGAACCCTGCCTCGAGCATGGATGTGTGCGATGTTCTTAGCTTAGTTAGGTTTAAGTAGTTCTAAGTCTAGAGGACTGATGACCTCAGATGTTAAGTCCCATAGTGCTTAGAGCCATTTGAACCATTTTGAAATCGTGAGGACGTAATGAAAATGATAAAAATGAAGGCTGTAGTTGTAATGGAAAAATTATTAAAGAAGTAGATGCTTTCGAATATCTCGAAAGAACGTTAACCAGAAAAGGAAACATCAAGGATGAAATTTCGGACAAAATAGAAAACTGTTCAAAATTTTATTATTGTGCATTGCAAGTTTTCTTGTTTATATTTGGCATTCAAGGAAATTGATGTGAGCTTCGTATTTTCATTGCGCGTCTCGTTTTTCATATTTGTACGCTAAACATTCTCAAAAAATACTTTTCGATAGTCGATGTTACGCAATAGAGGTTCTTAGTAGAAGCAATGTTGTCTTTGGTTGTTAGCGGAATTGTCGTTGCAATAAGCATTCTGAGCTGAGCTAGTGAGAGAGTCGGATGTGGGCTATGCTAATGAGCGGATGGAAATAGCTTTCCGAACACAAAGATAAAGAGAAGGGTAAACTGTGAATCATGATTTCGTAAAGATTAACTGGACAAGTAGATTATGAGGTAATGTTGTTAGTGCAGTGTTTGTTTGTGCGTATTTATGATGTATTTGAAAATCGAATTTCTCTGCATTTGTTCGCCATCCGCTGTGACCGAGTGGCTCTAGGCCCTTCAGTCCGGAGCCATGCGGCTGCTACGGTCGCAGGTTCGAATCCTGCCTCGGGCATGGATGTGTGCGATGTTCTTAGGTTAGTTAGGTTTAATTAGTTCTAAGTCTAGGGTACTGATGACCTCAGATGTTAAGTCCCAAAAGTGCTTAGAACCATTTGAACCAACCATCTGTGTTAGTTTGAGTTAGTTGGTTTCAGTATTCAGACGAGAATAAGTAAAGTTTTCTATTGACGTGGCTTGAACTCAGAGATTTTACCACTCCTTTATAATTTTTGTAAATTTTTATGATTTTTATGGCAGAGAAATATTTCTTATGAAAGATAACTTTGTAATGGTCGTAGTAATATTCAAACAGCGAGTTTCAGTTTTTGCAATACAATTTTTGAAAAGTCAGTTACTTTTAATCATTTAGCAAGTTCAAATGCCATCATCGTCCCCTCACCAAAGAATTTCATATTTTCTGATTATGTCTGTCGCCGCATTAATCTCTGTGGAACACCGTGGCTAAAACTGAGACATGATATCTTTAGAATAATTTCACCTCCTTACACTGCAATTGCGAAAGGCTTTTGTTTTATTTAGCTTACTTGCTGCTGCAGTGCATATTTATGTTCATCATTTCGAGCAGTACGAAGTTTCCGTTGCCACACGTAAGCTGTACAAAAATTTGTCAGCTGTACATCACAATCAGAACTTTGCTTTTCAGAATTCATTTCTAGATCAGTTTAGGTAAAACTGATTTCAGATTTGAGATGCACAGTTTTATTTTATCACAATACAGTGTTACATTCGCGTGTGTATTATTCAGTGTCCAGGATTTTGTCAGACTGCGTTCGAAAATTCACAGGACATTCTTAGAGTAACATTTTTGGTGATTCAACCTTTCAAAAATCAGTAATTTTACGTAGCATTTTCATTCTGTTTACTCTGTGTGCTGGAACTGCAAGTCACATAGTGTGACGGCACGCGTTATAGCATTTCACTGAGCTGCACAATAGAATTTCCAAGAACAATCTATTTAATGTAAAGTTACTTACTATTTATAATCACTTTGGTAAAGTTAATTAAAAATACAGTTATACAGTTTCAGACAGTTTTAGCGACTCATTTTATCAGATAGCGTTTTCGTAATTGCACCAATTCCATTATTCAAGACAACAACATGGATACACAAGTAATAAACAATAGCAGTTCACTTGGTGAATTATGTATTGAACCGGGGACCTACAAACGACAGAGAGGCTTCCTCCCGCCGTATCCCTTGTAACGTTGTTACTTTATTTTTCTATGAAAGCGGTACTGATAGCCAATAAAAGCGGGTTAAAAGCTGTGAGCTGTCTGGGGAAGTTAATCTTGCATTACTGAGCAACTGTTTCACCAGGTATCCTGTCTAGCTTACCAAATTCCCAACCAGACGAACATTAATTATAATCTTTTAATAGTCATACGACAACCGGTGATATATATGTATCTAAAAGACAATTTAAATAAAAAGAAATAAATCAGTTTATATTTGGAAATTTATTTTAACATTGATCATTGAAATTTCAGCATATTAAACTTGATTCCTAACTAAACTGGTGCCTTATTTAGGATTGTGAAAATGTGTGATTGTAATCTTACGGAAGACATCAAATATGGAGCCAAGATTGGGAGGCTGCATACAACACTGCATTCATAAAACAACAGACAAAGAACGTTGAAACATATGCAAGAGAAAATTAACCACTACCAACAGATTCAATTTTCACTCAAAGAAGTTACGTTCGTAGCACAATCCTGTCCGTCATGTAATTACCACACTCTGGTATACTAAATTCATATTAACTCTCTGTGAAATCGTCCCGAAAAGGATAGCTGAGGGCTACTTTGATGATTACACCACATGCTTCACGTGGTCAACTTGGTTTACACAAAGAGTGTAACTCCACAATAATTTTGATAATTAAAATAAATTAGATCAAAAAGCAATTTACAAAAGAAAAACCTCAAACTGGTTACTGTCGTCTTACTATTAACCTGATGGGTCAAACCATTGTATGAGCACGTGGTACTGGTCTCACAAAGTACACCCCACGTGGGTTGAACATAAAGAAAAGTTGCTATATTGAAAAATATTGTCAAGACGAGACGTTGTAATCTCACGCACATTCGCATTTAAGATTGATGAACTTAGGGTTACTGATCAACACGCGGTTCCACTTTACTCACAAAGTAGTGACAAAGCAACTGCCGGAAGATACTCTGAACTTCACACTCGAATTACACTGCGCTGTAATTTAAGATAACATTAGATATTTTAGAGCTAAACCTGCAATAAAGGTGATTAAATTTTCAGTTAGGCTGAACTTAAGAAATCCATTGTCCTACGGACTTAGCAGACACGCGCTTAGCCGGAGATCTTACCACTTCAGACGCTCGCCACGGACAGACTCCTCTGGTGCCTTTCTGAGGGTGCCTCACAAATACAAACGGAAGTGGCCAGAGGGGCAGCTTCCTATACCAACATGACAAGAGACGGACAGGACCATACTAAGGATAGAAACCTCTCTGCTTTTAGAAAGCGTAGCTACCTGTTCCGACGTTGGTCCTACTGTTCTCTAGCAGACAGGCTTGTCTGCTACCCTCAAACATGCAACTAGAAATACATTTGCTCATTCATCCTCTCACACAGAAGGGAAGGGGGATGACAGTATCTTATCATATACAGTATATAAAAGAAAGCTGATGTAGGTTCCGTATGAGACTGTGTGACATGAATTACATATAAACTGTGTTTTAAAGTGTAGTAGTGTGACAGATCGCTCTTGTTTATGTGTAAAAGTAACACGTTCCACTACTCAGTCTCCTCCCAGATAGTCAGAAACACCACAGTAAATTTAGAAGAGGAATTTATGCCGTAAATGACAACAGATTTAAGAAATTAACATCAAAGGAATCCAACAGAGACCTTTCACCCTCAGTGGTTCACAATGCCACAACAGGCCACAGCAGTTCACTAACCCCACCGCCGCCCCACACCGAACCCAGAGTTATTCTCCGGTTCGGCCCCCCCATTGCCCCCCCCCCACCCCCCACCACCCCCCCCCCCCCCTCGCGGTAACGTCTCATTCCAGACGACTGTACCCCGAATGTTTGCGTCGTAGAGTAATTATGGCGTACGCATATGTGGAGACAGTGTTTTGCGCAGCAATCGCCGACGTAGTGTAACTGAGGCGGAATAAGGGGTACCAGCCCGCATTCACCGAGGCAGATTGTAAACCGCCGAAAAACCATCCACAGGTTAGTCGGCACACCGGACCTCGACACTAATCCGCCGGGTGAATTCGTGCCGGGGACCGGCACGCCTTCCCGCTCGGGAAGCAGCGCGTTAGACCGGGCGGCTAGCCGGGAGAGAGCAGTTCACTTTGCTACATTTTTAGTTGACAAAATTAAATTTAGAAAAGTTTCAGTATCAGACATAGTTAGAAATTGGAAAATATCTGCAACAGCAAGAATAATGATATCCAAGTCATATTGTCTGCGTTTTGACCTATGGATCAGAATGCTGAACAAAGAAAGATCTGAGGAGAATACTGACGAAAGAGACGCGCTTTCTCCGAGGGACGTGAGTAAGACGAGAAGGGACAGGATGAAGAAGGAAAGAATACAAAACAGTCTTCAAATCTATATCCTCAAAAAAGTATGGAAAGAAACTGACGGGAATGGTTTGGTTAAATTAAAAGAATAGGACAAGAAATGCTTCCAAGAAGAACTCTAGAATGGACAGAATCTGGAACGATACCAAATGGAAGGCCACGAACAAGATGGAGAGACTAGGTGGAGGATGATGAGAACCAAAAAGAATTGCAGAGGGAGGAAATGCTGAACGATAAACCGAGGGAGAAAAAAGAAGTTTGGAAGAAGCTTTGTGAATGACCTGCACAAGTAGAACCATTTTAAAAACGAGAAGAAGTAGTTTCTTCTTGTAGCTGATCAAGAAGCTTGAAGGTTGACTCCTTCTCAAAGAGGCTTTCTTTAAATGGAAATCATCACGTTGACATTAATTAACGCCAATACGATGGTTCAAATAGGTCTGAGCACTATGGGACCTAACTTCTAAGGTCATCAGTCCCCTAGAACTTAGAACTACTTAAACCTAACTAACCTAAGGACATCACACATATCCATACCCGAGGCAGAATTCGAACCTGCTACCGTAGCGGTCGCGCGGTTCCAGACTGTAGTGCCTAGAACCGCTCGGCCACAGCGGCCGGCTGCCAATACGAAATGAGATGTAGAAATTGTGGTGTCACCGCCAGACACCACACTTGCTAGGTGGTAGCCTTTAAATCGGCCGCGGTCCGGTAGTATACGTCGGACCCGCGTGTCGCCACTGTCAGTGATTGCAGACCGAGCGCCACCACACGGCAGGTCTAAAGAGACGTACTAGCACTCGCCCCAGTTGTACAGCCAACATTCATAGCAATGGTTCATTGACAAATACGCTCTCATTTGCCGAGACGATAGTTAGCATAGCCTTCAGCTACGTCATTTGCTACGACCTAGCAAGGCGCCATTACCAGTTTATATTCAGTGTAATAATGTCTAAACAAGAGCGATGTTCTCCAATTGTGGATTAAAGTTAAGTATTCCAAGAACTACGTTCTTTTCTTTATAGGATAATTACTTTACCTTGTTCCAGACCTCACGCCAATATGCGTGAGCTTAACGCGTGCCTTTCGGCTACCTCCGAGTGGCTTGGCTGTGTTGCCACGCCACTACAGAAATCGAGGATAAATAGCCCTGTATCCGAGGAACAGGTTCCGACTCACACTGGTACAGACACAGTACAGTCAATAATATGTATGGCAATCCGTACCAGGAGGCACTCGCAAGACCTGGTGACGTTCTATAACACGAGGCGCTCGCGTAACGTCAAATGACGCCCTCAACTATGCCTAGCTGGCTGTAGGACCACTTCACTTTGCATCACTAAGAAGCTAGTGAATCGCCTGAATGGTCGAGGAAATCTGCCGTTGCCTGTGCACACGTACGCGTATCGATTTACTATTACGTACGACATGACTGCGAATCCCTTGGACATTCTGTATCGAATACTTCTATTCTCATATCCCGATCGCCTCGCGAACATTAATAATGTTTATATGCAAATTTAAGTGCATAAGAACTGAAGACCACGTATTTTAGTTATTAGTTTAGTCAAGTCCCTCTATTTTTAAGAGATTCTTAAATACACAGAATCGATCCAAACTCCACAGACAAATTTTTGGAGGCTTTTCATGGATACTTTCTAAGTATTTTGGCATACGGGACCTTTGGCCTTCGTTGACTCGTTATCAATACAAATCAGCAATGATCAACGGCATGAGGATGCAGAAGACAATGGAAACTCCTGCATTAAAGACACACAGCGTGTACCCACAGGACGTTGCCTGTAACTGTCTCCATTGGCAAAAGATTCCGAACTACTCCCTCATTCGAATCTCCAGACAAAGGTGTGATGATTATGAAAAAAAGAATCAATAACCAACGAAAGGATAACGTTCTACGGGTCAGGGAGTAGAATGTTAGGAGTTTGAACGTCGAAAGGAATCTAGAAAATTTGAAAGGGAAATGTTAAGTATCAAGCTAAGTATAGTGGAGGTCACTGAAGTGAAATGGAAAGAAGGCAAGGATTTCTGGTCAGATGAGTATAGTGTAATATCGACAGCAGCAGAAAGTGGTATAATCGGAGTGGAATTCGTTATGAATAAGAACGTAGGGCAGAGAATGACTTACTGAGTTATTGTGAACAGATCAGTGATAGGATTGTCCTCATCAGAATCGACAGCAAACCAACACCGACATCGATAGTTCAAGTATAAACGCCGACATCTCAAGCCGAAGATGAAGAGATAGAGAAAGTGTGTGAGCCTAATGAACGGGGAATTCAGTAAGTAAATGGAGATGAAAATCAAATAGTGATGAGAGACTGAAACACGATTGTAGGGGAAAAAACAGATGAAAGGGTTACGGGAGAACGTGGACTTCGTAGTTGGAATGAGAGAGGAAAAAGAGTAATTGAGTTCTACAATTTATTTCAGATGGTAATAGCGAATCACTAGTTATACTTGGAAATTGTCGAGAGATACAGGAAGATTTCAGTTAGATTACGTCGTGGTCAGACAGAGATTCCGAAAACAGGTATTGGATTGTGAGGTGTACCCAGGGGCAGATGTAGACTCAGATCAGTTTGGTAACGATGAAGAGTAGGCTGAAGTTTAAGAGACTAGTCATGAAGACTTAATGGAAGGAAATGCTGAGGAATGAAATATGCTTTAAGTTCTCTGGGGCTATAGATACTGCGAAAAGGAATAGCTGAGTACGCAGTTGAGTTGAAGAGGAATGAACATCTCTAAAAAGGGAAAACATAGTAGAAGTTGGAGACAAAAACGTAGGAACAAGGAAGGTAAATGCGAAGAAACCATGGGTAACAGAAGAAGTACTTCATGATCGACGAAGGATGAAAATACAAAAATGTTCAGGTAAAATCAAGATTACAGAAATACAAGTCACTTAGGAATGAAATAATAGGAAGTTGAGGGAAGCAAGGCGAAATGGCTACATGCAAAATGTAAAGAAATAGAAAAAAAGGATTGTCAGAGGGACTATCCCAACATATAGGGAAATGAAAAGGGATCGATAACAAGCCATTGGGAATTCTAAAATTATTGGGGGAGTGGCAACAAACGATTATTCACGTTGGTGTGTAGAGTCTATCAGGCGACATACCATCAGACTTTCGGAAATATACCATCAACATAATTTCGAAGATAACAAGAGCCGAAAATTGCGAGAATTGTCGCACAATCAGCTTAACAGATCTTGCATTCAAGGTGCTGAGAAGAATAATACACAGAAAAATGGAAAAGAAACAGACGATGTGTTAAATGACGATCAGTTTGACTTTAGGAAAGGTCAAGGTACCAGAGAGGCAGTTCTGACGTAGCGGTTAATAATGGAAGTAAGACTGAAGAAACAGGCATATATGAAGGTATGTTCATAGGATTTGTCACCTCGAAAATTCGTTTGACAATGTAAAATGGTGTAAGATGTTCGAAATTCTGAGAAAAGTAGGGGTAAGGTATAGGGAAAGAAGGAAAGTATACAATATGTACTGTAGTGTCACGGAATAGTAAAGAGTTGGAAACATGGAGTATTGTCAAAGTTTCATTGCCTATGCCGAGAGCCAGAGGCAGTAGGTTAGCCAAGCGGTAAGAGGATTGCACATGTATCAGAATGTGTCGTCACGCCTGGTTACACACAACAGGCGAGAGAGAATTGCTTAGCACGTGGGTTTGTGTTAGATGGAGACTTTCGTAGAGTGTAAGACAGAGGTATAGCGTCAGCTGTACTGCATTTCATAACTTCGCATAAGTCTGTCGTAACAACACATAACTCTGTCATAAGAACACCTAAGGGGCGAGTGCGACAGATGAATCAGCAGTATAAGTGGAACGAATGCGTTCATTACAAACGAGCATGACGTCAGGACGTCGCTCGTGCTTCCTTTAAATACGCCAGCTTTGACAGCAACAAGGCACTCGCAGTTAGACATGCAGTTAGATGTGTACTGGGTCGCTGCGTAGCGCTCAGCTCGGTGATCGACATGTTAATCTTTATTAAGGAGATGTTGCAGTAAGGGCGGCAAATCCAGCAGCAGACGTGAGGGGACAGTACCAGCTCTGGTCCTCTCTGCTGCCGCTGTCAATTATCGACCCAGGATTAGCAGACACCGCGGCAGACTCGCTCGCCGCCAATGCTGACCACATCAGTGAGCCGTCGTCGAGATCGTGCGGGGCCTAGGCCCTGTGCATCCGCCGTCACAACAGGGTAAGCCTACGATGCTGGGGGACTGCAGCCCGTTCCGCTCGTCCACCGCGGACGAGCCGCCAGGAGGAGCAGGGAAGAAGACGGAGTGGGATAGAGTACACTCCACACTACGAGAACACTTCTTGTGCTGACAGCGCCGGGACTCCAACCCGGAGCCTCCTAGACGCAGCAGCCTGCTGTCCTCCGCCGAGCCGGGCGATGCCAGCCACGCGCGGCCGAAGTAAGGGCATTCCACCGCTACGTCACAGCACGCGGCGCTGCGCTAGCAAGACTGGTGCGGCCTGGAGCTGGTGTCATCGCTCCAAGTCAGCGAGGACTCGGTGGAGGTCGTTGATATCACCAAGCTCAGTCAGCCTGTGTTACGTGGGCCGCATTGTACTCGGCAGGAATAAAGGTGTCATGAATTAATAATGTTTCTATGGCGTTTCTGGTTCGTCCACAGTCATTTCCTAGCATCCTGTCAACTGGAGAGGTCACTGCTCAGCTTCCAGTCCACTGTAGGCGACTGGGACCTCCGAGGCGCCTACAGATTTGGTGTCAGAAGTCCTTGCGCCCACCGCCCATGGATTTGGTATCAGAAGTGTTCGAACTGCCCGCTACAGCACTGGCCTGGTGATCTGGTATCTGGAGTCATCGACACCGCCACTGCAGGACTGACACCACAGAACAGTCGACTCTATGTTAATAACTATGGATGCACGTTCTTTGTTGGGAGTGCACCTTGTGAAACCTGCAGAAATAGCACTTTTATCTGAGTTTAAGGGAAACAGTTGGGAAACTTACTTGGTACCAGTCAGATGTTGTTGTTGTTGTGGTCTTCAGTCCTGAGACTGGTTTGATGCAGCTCTACATGCTACTCTATCCTGTGCAAGCCTCTTCATCTCCCAGTACCTACTGCAACCTACATCCTTCTGAATCTGTTTAGTGTATTCATCTCTAGGTCTCCCTCTACGATTTTTACCCTCCACGCTGCCCTCCAATGCTAAATTTGTGATCCCTTGATGCCTCAGAACAAGTCCTACCAACCGGTCCCTTCTTGTGAAGTAGTGCCACAAACTCCTCTTCTCCCCAATTCTATTCAATACCTCCTCATTAGTTATGTGATATACCATCTAATCTTCAGCATTCTTCTGTAGCACCACATTTCCAAAGCTTCTATTCTCTTCTTGTCTAAACTATTTATCGTCCATGTTTCACTTCCATACATGGCTACACTCCATACAAATACTTTCAGAAACGACTTCCTAACACTTAAATCAATACTCGACGTTAACAAACTTCTCTTCTTGACAAACGCTTTCCTTCCCATTGCCAGTCTACATTTTATATCCTCTCTACTTCGACCATCATCAGTTATTTTCCTCCCCAAATAGCAAAACTCCTTTACCACTTTAAGTGTCTCAATTCCTAATCTAATTCCCTCAGCATCACCTCACTTAATTCGACTACATTCCATTATCCTCGTTTTGCTTTTGTTGATGTTCATCTTATACCCTCCTTTCAAGACGCTGTCCATTCCGTTCAACTGCTCTTCCAAGTCCTTTACTGTCCCTGACAGAATTACAATGTCATCGGCGAACCTCAAAGTTTTTATTTCTTCTCCATTGTTTTTAATACCTACTCCGAACTTTTCTTTTGTTTCCTTTATTGCTTGCTCAATATACAGATTGAATAACATCGGGGATAGGCTACAACCCTGTCTCACTCCGTTCCCAACCATTGCTTCCCTTTGATGCCCCTCGACTCTTATAACTGCCATCTGGTTTCTATACAAATTGTAAATAACCTTTCGCTCCCTGTATTTTACCCCTGCCACATTTAGAATTTGAAAGAGAATATTCCAGTCAACATTGTCAAAAGCTTTCTCTAAGTCTACAAATGCTAGAAACGTAGGTTTGTCTTTCCTTAATCTTTCTTCTAAGATAAGTCGTAAGGTTAGTATTGCCTCACGTGTTCCAACATTTATACGGAATCCAAACTGATGTTCCCTGAGGTCGGCTTCTATCACTTTCTCCATTCGTCCGTAAAGAATTCGCGTTAGTATTTTGCAGCTGTGATCTATCAAACTGATAGTTCGGTAATTTTCACATCTGTCGACACCTGCTTTCTTTGGGATTGGAATTATCACTCTCTTCTTGAAGTCTGAGGGAATTTCGCCTGTCTCATACATCTTGCTCACCAGATGGTAGAGTTTTGTCAGGACTGGCTCTCCCAAGGCTGTCAGTAGCTCTAATGGAATGTTGTCTACTCCGGGGGGCTTGTTTCGACTCAGGTCTTTCAGTGCTCTGTCAAACTCTTCACTCGGTATCATATCTCTCATTTCATCTTCATCTACATCTTCTTCCATTTCTATAACACTGCCCTCAAGTACATCGCCCTTGTATAGACCCTCTATATACTCCTTCCACCTTTCTGCTTTCCCTTCTTTGCTTAGCTCTTGATATTTATGCAAGTGGTTCTCCTTTCTCCAAAGGTCGCTTTCATTTTCCTGTAGGCAGTGTCTATTTTACCCCTAGTGAGATAAGCCTCTGCATCATTTCATTTGTTCTCTAGCCATCCCTGCTTGGCCATTTTGCACTTCCTGTCAATATCATTTTTGAGACGTTTGTATTCCTTTTTGCCTGCTTCATTTACTGCATTTTTATATTTTCTCCTTTCATCAATGAAATTCAATATTTCTTCTGTTACCCAAGAGTGTCTACTAGCCCTCGTCTTTTTACCTATTTGATCCTCTGCTGCCTTCACTATTTCATCCCTCAAAGCTACCCATTCTTCTTCTACTGTATTTCTTTCCCCCATTCTTGTCAATTGTTCCCTTATGCTCTCGCTGAAACTCTGTACAACCTCTGGTTCTTTCAGTTTATCCAGGTCCCATCTCCTTAAATTCCCACCTTTTTGCAGTTTCTTCAGTTTTAATCTACAGGTCATAACCAATAGATTGTGGTCAGAGTCCACGTCTGCCCCTGGAAATGTCTTACAATTTAAAACCTGGTTCCTAAATCTCTGTCTTACCATAATATATTCTATCTTATAGCTTTTAGTATCTCCAGGGTTCTTCCATGTATACATCCTTCTTTTATGTTTCTTGAACCAAGTGTTAGCTATGATTAAGTTAAGCTCTGCGCAAAATTCTTCCAGGCGGCTTCCTCTTTCATTTCTTGCCCCCAATCCATATTCACCTACTATGTTTCCTTCTCTCCGTTTTCCTACTCTCGAATTCCAGTCACCCATGACTATTAAATTTTCGTCTCCCTTTACTACCTGAATAATTTCTTTTATCTCATCGTACATTTCATCAATTTCTTCGTCATCTGCAGAGCTATTTGGCATATAAACTTGTGCTACTGTAGTATGCGTGGGCTTCGTGTCTATCTTGGCCACAATAATGCGTTCACTATGCTGTTTGTAGTAGCTTACCCGTACTCCTATTTTTTATTCGTTATTAAACCTACTCCTTCATTACCCCTATTTGATTTTGACCAAAAGTCTTGTTCCTCCTGCCACCGAACTTCACTAATTCCCACTATATCTAACTTTAACCTATGCATTTCTCTTTTTAAATTTTCTAACCTACCTGCCCGATTAAGGGATCTGACGTTCCACGCTCCGATCCGTAGAACGCCAGTTTTCTTTCTCCTGATAACGACGTCCTCTTGAGTAGTCCCCGCCCGGAGATCAGATGTACTGTGTGTAATTTAACGGAGTATGGGGAGCCATGCACGAAGTTTGTACCAGTACAATGTTCAATTTGTAGACGGTTTGGTCACGCAGTGCAGAATTGTACAGCGTGTCGCTGGGCAATAACAAGGCGGAAGGATTAATTTTGTTTAGTTGTGCATTGTGAGTCTTGTTTGTCTTCTTGTGTGTAGTGCTCAACTGTGACAAAGGAGTGGAGTAGCTAGTGTAGTTATTGTTCTGAGGAGTAAATTCAGTATAGAGTAAGTTGTTGGTAATTTGCACAAATCATGCCGGAAACAAGATCCGTTAATACTGAAGTGAGTATAGCTGCTCTGACGGAGCCAGTCTCAAAATTGTTAGAAGAGAATGCGCAGCATTAGTTACGTCATGTAGAATTACTGACGCAAATGGAGACCTTGCGTTCGGCGCGAGAGTCGCAAACGGGTTCAAGTGAGTGCAAGTCAGTAGCAATGTCCAACCTTGCAATATATCCTTCAGTGGCTAACCTGATCACGCCTTTCTCGGGTAAAACAACAGAGGATGTCACAGCGTTCATTAACGATGTTTTGGCAACAGCTGCAATGAGCAATTGGTCGGACGTAACTACGTTACGTATGGCAAATTTGCGACTTGCAGGGGAAGCCAAGACGTTCGTGATGTACCATGAGACGCTTAGTAAGGCGAGAACGTTTGAAGAATTGGCAGATGGGTTACGACAAAGATATCGTAAGCAGAATAGTGCAAGATTTTTTAGGAGAAGTTAGCTAATTTGACACAGAAGGTCAATGAGACAGTGGAGTCTTTTTCAGATAGGATACGGAAAATTAATTCGCAGACCTATGAATTATCGGGTAATCCTGATGCGGATCGTGTATTACTACGAAAGGCAGAAAACAAAGCCCTCGATGTATTCCTCAGGGGAATTCCTGCAGAAGTGTCTCGTAGTGTTAGGATGGAGAATCCTGGGGATTTAGCTGCAGCACTGTGTTTTGCAACGCATCTGCAGGAGGTAGACATTGCAACAAGGGTTCGCAGTGATAAACGCATCTTTTCGTCGGAGAGGAATTGTTACCGTTGTGGGAGGAAAGGTCACGTGAAGGCTCAATGCAGACAGCCGCAGTGCTATGCTTGTAAACGCTACGGTCACAAGGCGAATGAGTGTCGTCGTAAGCAGAATGGTAACTGGAATAAACAAGAAAAAGAGTTTAACAGGAACGGGAGTGTTTCGTCCGTCGGAAGACATTCCCGGTAAGCAGAAGTACGGTGAAAACTAGTACAGAGACGGATTGTTGCTTGATGGGTATTGTAAGGAATAACAGATGTAAGTTTTTGATTGATACAAGGGCACATGTATCTGTTGGTAGTTTAGATCTCGTGGGTAGGAGAAGACTAGGTACTCCCAGGTATAGATTACGTGGAGTAGGGAATAATGAGTTGCAATCATTGGGTACAACACAACTCGTTTTTAAGATTGGAACTGTAGAGTTCGGAGAGCAAATGGAAATGTTGCCAACTGTGGGACAAGGGTATTCTGTGATTCTCGGACTGGACTTCCTCGATAAACACCATTCAAAATTAGTCTTTCACAGCGTACAGTTGAACTTCGTGGAAACTTGTTTTCAATGGGTACAACAGCTGTAAATGTTTCTACGTCGCGAGGTGCATCCGTTGCTAAGATGTCACCAATTGAACCGCGTACAAGGGCATTAAAGATGATTGCGCATGTCAAAGTGCCTTCAGGTGCAGGGAAGTTAGTTTGGTTGTCAGTAGGTACCGATGCACCACAGCAGAGACTATGTGTGAGCTGGTGTCATCGCTCCAAGTCAGCGAGGACTCGGTGGAGGTCGTTGGTATCACCAAGCTCAGTCAGCCTGTGTTATGCGGGCCACATTGTACTCGGCAGGAATAAAGGTGTCATGAATTAACAATGTTTCTTTGGTGTTTCTGACGCGTCCACAGTCATTTCCTAGCATCCTGTCAACTGGAGAGGCCACCACTCGGCTTCCAGTCCACCGTAGGCGACCGGTACCACCAGGGCCCCTACAGCACAACTGTCAAGAGCGAAAAATAATAGTGGAAGACCAAGAACGAAGTACAGAGATTAAAAATGGTGTAAAGCAGGAATGCAGTCTGTCGCCCCTGCTGTTCAATCTGTAACTCGAAGAACCAATGAGGAAGTTAAAGAAAGGTTCAAGAGTGGGATTAAAATTCAAGGTGAAAAAATAGCAATGTTAAGATTTGCTGATGATACACCTATCTTCAGTGAAAGTGACGAAAAATTACACGATTTATTGAATGGAAGGAACATTCTAATGAATACAGAAGATGGACTGAGAGTAAATCGAAGAAAGATGAAAGTAATGAGAAGTAGCAGAAATAAGAACAGCAAGAAACTCAACATTATAATTGGGTGATCACGATGCAAATGAAGTTAAGGAATTCTGCTATCTAGGCAGCAAAATAACCCAAGGAGGGCATATAAAACAGAATATCACAGGCAAAAAGTGCATTCCTGACGAAGAGAAGACCACTTGTAAGGTGTCAGGCAAATCCAACGCCTTCCATGAAACCCTGACATGATAAGCAAATCCAGTAATATGTCACATAGCTCCGAATAAATCGTGACATTAAATTAACCAAAGTAATATGAGTAACGAGTGAGCAAATGGAATACCACAGACTAACACAAGAATGCCTAAATGCATGTTATACCTTCCCACCGGGAGACAGACGCAGTTCCGAGGGGAGAAACGAGAACAGAAGCCGAGAGCAGAACCGTGTTAAGTTAGAAGGCCCTACGATAAGGGACGGACACCCACGTCGCCAGCTAACCGTTAGGACCACCCCCAGCCCATGTTAAAAGCTAGACCCTTAGCGTGAGACTTTTTCGCGTCTCTGTTACGTCAGGACCACCCCCCAGGCCATGTTAAAAGCTAGAGCCCTCCAGAAGAACAGTATAGATCTTACGATAACATTAAAAGGACCACACCAGCTCCAAGTTTTAGCGTGAGACTTTTTCGCGTCTCTGTTACGTTGCAAACTTTAAAAACATTGCCCCACCACGAAAAGTATAACGTTTCTCATTGGATCGACAGAATTTTTGTAGGCGGAGCTTAAGGTTATCATTGAGACCCTGATTGGTCAGATGAAAACACAGCCAGATAGTTTTTTCAGACCAACTTCGGTAAATTGTAGTAAGGAGAAGTTAGGAGAGAGTTGCTTCCGAGACGGCGAGGTGAGCGGAGCTGTGCTGTCCGCCGCCCCCTGACGAACACCGACAAGGTAATGAATGCACGCGATGCCGCATAACAGCGCATAAAGCTTCACTCAGAACTGCAGAAGTCTCATGTGTTACACCCCTTTTTTGCGTAATACTAGTGTCGATCGTCAATTAAAGCTCATGGTGTTCACATTTGCCACTTGAAGTAAAAATCTGAAATGCTATGATTTTTCTGTTATATAGTTATTGAGAAGCCACATCAGCCACTGTAATTTATGACAAGTTAGATAAGTAATTAAAGATAATTGAGGGTCACTGTAGACAATTTTGATAGTTTTCTCTTTTGTGAAACTTAATTTAAACCTAGATTATAGATTTGATATGGCATAGGTCATCCTTCGATCGATTGTAGAACTTGGAAACCCATTCATGGAATATTCGTTCACATTTTTGTTGAACGCAGTTGGTTTTTACCATCCTGTATTAAAACATTTCCTTTTATCAATAGTGCAATTTATAAACAATGTTTTGTGAGTAGAATAAAATTTCCAATGGTAAACTTAACTGTTTTTTCGACGTTATTTTACCAGCTAACTAAAAATAGGAAAGCCTTGAACACCTTCCACTAAATTTAGTTAGTATTAAGATTCTTTTACAGGGAGTGCAGTGGAGCTGACGCTGAAATCATTAAGTATTTGGTTATATCATCGCTAGTCTCACTGAACTCTTCTGAACTCTACATGTCATGTGTGGTCTGGCGTCTCCTTACCAGCAACAGGTCCCAGGTTCAAACTAGCCAATTCCCTAAAAAAACACGCTCAGAGCGTCGTTGCGCGAAAGTGGTAGGGAGACACGATATAGAACAGACAGACACCACGCAGAATGTTAGACACTACTATGATACATAGCTCTTAATTTTAGGAAGAAATTTCAGAGAATGCACATTTGGATCACAGCATTGTGTGGCAGTGAGACACGGACTGTGGGTAAATTAGAGCAGAAGAGAATCGAAGCATCTGAGATGTGATGCTGGAGAAGAATGTTAAAAATTAGGTAGAACGATAAGGTAAGGAATGATTGGGTTCTCTGCAAACTCGCCAAGAAAAGGAATACTTGGAACAAAGTCAAGAATAAGGGAAAGGATAATAGGATCTCTGTGAAGACATCAGGTACTGACTTCCAAGGTACCAGAAGGAGCTATAGAAGGTAAGAACTAAGAGGAAGACAGAGATTGGAATACATGCAGCAAATAATCGAAGACGTAGGTTGCTTATGCTACTATGAGATGGAAAGGGAACAGAAGAGGAATTCATGTTGGACCGCATCAAACCAGCCAGAAGACTGATGAATAAGAAAAAAGTAAGGATGGGAAGAATAAAACGGAGCGTTCAGTTTAGAGTATACACAGCGATAGTCGAAAAGGTCATCTAAATGTTCTTCGTTACGTTGACAGCACATCAGGTTTTCAATGCAACAATCTTCACTTTGGTCGGGAGTTAGGTGAGGCAGCAAAAAAAAAAAAAAAATAAGAATTCTTTCAGAAGTCTTCCGATTTCAGATTGATTTAAAACCTTTGATAATGCTAGTGATTGATAAATACCAATGAGAAACAGTTTTCTTCCTTTACCCCACGAATTATGAAGATATGAGGAAGCAACTTAGGGAAACCCCTGATGATCCCATCTATACACAAAATCCCGACTCTTCCAGACAATTCAGATTACTATGGCATGAGAAACCCACAATATTCTATTCAGACTCGTTCACAAGTAAAGTAGTTCTCCCCTGCTTGTGCAGAAAACTTTTCTCAAGGTGCCTCAAGAAAATTCTGGTAATATACTGAGCAACTTTGGAAGTTTGTATACTCGAGTGGCATTAATATCAGGTGATCACAATTTAAGTGCAAAAAAATTAGTTCCAATTTCGCCCACCAGTTTCAAATTTTGTGCATCTACTCGCTTCCGGTGCTCAGGCGGAACATATTGTGCGAGCGGCGGTTAATAATAAAATCAACATTATGCCTTTCTCATTTGTTTGACCTGTTCTGCCCACATCCCATTGATAACCCATTACATATGAAAACATTTCTAGACGTCTTCCTTGCATTGACATCATTAGATTTTTCACTTGGTGGTAAAAATTTGAATTACTTTTTTTCTTCGCAAATCGGTTCCCCATTAACGCGTTATAATATCTACCAAGTTTCGCTACCATACGATAATTCCAGCCCACAATAGACCTCACTCAGTAGCTGCACTTTAATTACAAACACCCAGTATTTTTCCACCAAATCGTGAGTTGTGAGAGTGAATAACATCATTAGGCACATCGAAACGCAAAAGTTTGAAGGGACGTTCGCAAAAATTTTCTTCAGCCATTCTCTTCACAGTGTTACCGATTCTGTTTGTTTAATATAGCAGAATCATCTTTTTCGTGATTAAGGTGTAACTGCGAGCCGCGAATACAATTTACAGAATGTAATTTCAGAAAAAAATTAGATGTTCACCTCGGTGCGCATCAATCTACGCCATCGACGAGACACTTATGAAAAGAGAATTTATAATCGTTTGTCACCAAAGTTTCTTGCACTTTTCACTTGTCATTATATCAACCTCCATCGCTCACACACAATGCACTGACGACTTACAAGTCTGACTGACCCAAAGAGTATAAATATCAAAGGCGCGACCATTCGGATGCGCAGAGCGATAATTCTGTCTACAACATTTCTTGCAGCTCAAATCACGTGATTTTGGGACGCTGCGTTTTGCCATCCCTTCTTCTGAGAATTCATTCACGGTGCACGTAAAGAGCTTCCGACGAATACGTGTGGCACTGTATTAGTATGGTTTTCATTTTCCATGTCTGTCCCTACTTGGTCGTAATCGACTAGTTTGTTTAAAAGACGCATACACTTGAATTTAAAAAGTAAATCGAGCCCTTAAACCCTCTACGTGCTTGTTTAGCTCAATATGAAAATTGAATTGAAACAGATTTTTTAAACTTAAAGGGAGACAGCTTGCCAGCCAAGATTACATTTGTAAAACCTTTATGTATGGTGATCAGTTTCTGTAAACAAAGTTATCATCGTCTGATCAATGAATAGTGTACAGAAAGCTCAAAACATGAAAACTGGTGCACATGTCATTAATATGATACTCAGAGAGAGTTGTTATTACACACTTCTCAGTATAGTTTAACACATATGGACGATTTGAGCTATAAATATATACTTCGTATCTCAATTAACTGGACAGTTAACGTAAGAGGGATTGGCATGTCAAAGTTAAAACCAGTATTTACAGAATGTTTCGCCAAGTGCATCTGTCTCATATTATAGATCACAGACTATGTCACTGGTGCAAGAGTGCCGCTGAACTGACGCGCAACGAAAGATACTAGAGAACATGTTGACATGTAGTGCCGCTAGAGGCCGCTTGGGTATTCATGTCATCGTCGGCTGCAAATGTAAATACGTAATTTTTCTTTTTAAATGAACACACCGTCATTTGACTGATTTTATGTCATTAGTGTATATTGCAGGACATCAAACTTTTCAAGACGATATTTTACATCTGGCATTTCGTGAGGGGCGTATATTTTTCTTCATTTATGGCTAGTTTTGAGTTTGACGTCCTGGAATATATGTCAATGACATAAACTCAGACACTTTAAAGAGTCATAAAAGGCTGAAACCTGGGTCATAATTAAATAAATAACAAAATAGTCAAATGGTGGCGTGTTCATTTAAAAATGATTGCATGACTGTTGCGCGGCAACATCAAAATCTGTAAACAAGTAATTGTTTAATAGTTTTACAACCTTGCTTCCGCCGTTTTTTCTCGAAGTTCGAGACTTTATTGTGAAAAACTTACAAAAAAATTACGATTCAAAGTGTTGGCCATCGTTGGCCACTGCCTTCTCCTAGCTTTAGGGTAGCATACGAATCCTGCAGTGTATAAACTGGACATCTTTTGAGGGGAGCCATGAATCGGTCCAATTTTGCACTTTGCTCGTCGGCTAGGTCGTGTGTCATAGGTCAAGAAAGGTGCCAGTCAGAGGGAGGAATATCTGGGGAACACAGCGGGTGGGGTAGAACTTCCCATTTCAACGTATCCAGGTATATTTTGACGAGGCTTTCGACATGGGGTCGTGCGCTGTCATGCTGCAAAAATCATTTTTTTTTCATCTCTGTCGTTATAGTGTGGCCGTTTGTCTTTCAGTGATCGGCTCAAACACATCAACTGCTTTGGATAAAGATCTCCTGTGATTGTTCCCATCGGTTACAGTAGCACATAAAACTTACTCCCTTTCACATGCATGCAAGTCTTCAATGTCAAAATCACCATTCTTGAAGCATGGAAACCATTTTCTGCGAAGTTCTGTCACTAACAGCTTTTTGTGAGACTCAGCTGCAGATTTCTTCATATGAAAGCAGACAATTGAAACATCCCGCAGATGACGAGAATCGGGCTCACAAGTTAACGTATTCAGTCGAGAATAATTTTATGATGCAATCAAAAATCGACTTATATTTTGATGGCGTTATATTCTCAAGTGCCTAAGCTTACTGTATGACACCGACGAGAAACGACTTGCACCACTACTTTCCACCACTGCCGTCCATTGCAAAACGACAGAAGCAAAGTTGTAGACCTAATATAAAAATGCGATAACTGGTATACAATTATAAAGTTATTTTGGCAGCAAGAAGAAGCTGCAATATTTCCTAAAAACATAAAGAACACACGTAACCATGTGGGGGTAAAACAGTAAGTAAAAAAGACAACGTATCGTTGAGACTATACCATATGTCTGATCCCAAAATTCTGTTATTGTACCACGTCACACACAAGAAAAATTATAGCACAGTTAAACTTATTGACACGTATATACTTACTGAAGTATGGGGGTATTCTTTCTTGTTTTCCTGTTGAATATTGACAAAAATTTCGATTTCACCTGTTTCATCTTGTTGTATCAATTCTAATCAAAACATTGAAAATGTTTCAGTTTCAACTGTGTTGATATATACTCTAAATCATTTCACAAATTTTAAGTAACACATTTTCTTTGTGGTTCACAAGTATAAAAATATACTTTTCAGCATTGTTATTTAAATATAATGGGCAACACTCACCCAAATTTGACCACATGCGGCCATACACAACTTCTCTTTGCCAGCTTGCCAGTACAACTCGCTTACATTACCCAGTGATAGTCCATTGATTGTTAAATAGAAAAATAACAACGCACTGGTCAAAGATTATTAAATTTATTCAAGCTTACATACCTATCTGACATTTACATTCATCAAAATAATCAAGAAATTTTTTATAAGAAATATTTCCAAAATTTATGACAATAAAAAAGGGTATTACAAAATGCGTGATAAAACATGTCATATCGGAAATTACACTTGGTACATAGAACATGATGTAGTCAGACCTGTTTCACTACAACCTACTGTGGCAAACTCACACAGAAGGTCATCCTCGCAATGACACCTGCTAGATGTACCACAGAATACGTACCTAGAGGTCTACTTTGTATTGACCTGCACTGAAGTAAGAGGTGCATTCAAGTTCTAAGGCCTCCGATTTTTTTTCTAATTAACTACTCACCCGAAATCGATGAAACAGACGTTACTTCTCGACGTAATCGCCCTGCAGACGTACACATTTTTCACAACGCTGACCCCATGATACCATGGCAGCGGCGAAGGCTTCTTTAGGAGTCTGTTTTGACCACTGGAAAATCGCTGAGGCAATAGCAGCACGGCTGGTGAATGTGCGGCCACGGAGAGTGTCTTTCATTGTTGGAAGAAGCCAACAGTCACTAGGAGCCAGGTCAGGTGAGTAGGGAGCATGAGGAATCACTTCAAAGTTGTTATCACGAAGAAACTGTTGCGTAATGTTGGCTCGATGTGCAGGTGCGTTGTCTTGGTGAAACAGCACATGCGCAGCCCTTCCCGGACGTTTTTGTTGCAGTGCAGGAAGGAATTTGTTCTTCAAAACATTTTCGTAGGATGCACCTGTTACGGTAGTGCTCTTTGGTATGAAATGGGTAAGGATTACGCCCTCGCTGTCCCAGAACATGGACACCATCATTTTTTCAGCACTGGCGGTTACCCGAAATTTTTTTTGGTGGCAGTGAGTCTGTGTGCTTCCATTGAGCTGACTGGCGCTTTGTTTCTGGATTGAAAAATGGCATCCACGTCTCATCCATTGTCACAACCGACGAAAAGGAAGTCCCATTCATGCTGTCGTTGCGCGTCAACATTGCTCAGCAACATGCCACACGGGCAGCCATGTGGTCGTCCGTCAGTATTCGTGGCACCCACCTGGATGACACTTGTCGCATTTTCAGATCGTCATGCAGGATTGTGTGCACAGAACCCACAGAAATGCCAACTCTGGAGGCGATCTGTTCAACAGTCATTCGGCGATCCCCCAAAACAATTCTCTCCACTTTCTCGATCATGTCGTCAGACTGGCTTGTGCGAGCCTGAGGTTGTTTCGGTTTGTTGTCACACGATGTTCTGCCTTCATTAAACTGTCGCACCCACGAATGCACTTTCGACACATCCATAACTCCATCACCACATGTCTCCTTCAACTGTCGATGAATTTCAATTGGTTTCACACCACGCAAATTCAGAAAACGAATGATTGCACGCTGTTCAAGTAAGGAAAACGTCGCCATTTTAAGTATTTAAAACAGTTCTCATTCTCGCCGCTGGCGGTAAAATTCCATCTGCCGTACAGTGCTGCCATCTCTGGGACGTATTGACAATGAACGCGGACTCATTTTAAAACAATGCGCATCTCTTTCCAGTCCGGAGAAAAAAAATCGGAGGCCTTAGCACTTGAATGGACCTCGTATGTGTAATAACAATTCAATCTATGTATAATATTAATGACATGTACGGTAGTTTTCATGTTTTACACTTTCTGTACATTGTTCACAGATCAGATGATGGTGTCTGTGTTTACCGAAACTGGTCGTCGTAAATAAAATAGCGAGTGCGACCTTGGCTGAGGAGTTGAATATTTACAGATCGCCCCCTTATCACTCAGCACGAACAAGTTCACTATTTTTAAAGTCACTTCACCACACGCCAACCCCCCAGCCCGTCACTTACCGCTTATCATTGAAAACAACCTTGCACAAAGAAGCATACTCTCATTGCAGAGCAGCCTGGTTTACTTCATGATGAAAGGGAAATACCGACATCAGCCACGTAAGGGCCTTGAAATAACTCAATGGCAACAAATGAAAATTTTTGCTGGACCGAGACTCGTACCCGGATTTTCCTTTTCCGCGAGCGGTGGCCTTAAGCACTTTAATTATCCCTACACGCTTCCCGTCTGACCCAGCTCCCCAACTTGCCGCACGCTACTTCTCTGTTCTCCCCGGTCCATTTTCCTCATTGCTCACAGCATTAAGCGCCATTTCCGAGTGGGGTCAGACCTACGGCGTGCTAGCGAAGTACTGTGTGACAAGCTGGGAATTTGGGGCGGACAAGAAGCATGTTCCGACAGACGGAACGGTTATAGCAACCTATCTCGTTAAGCGGGAAATCCGTGTTCGAGTCGTGGTATGTATATACAATGCTGCAGAATCATATGAATGTGTGGTGTCTGTTGTATCGGAGCTGTCCGAAAGAACAGACACCGCACATACACTGGCGGAAAAAGAATCGGAGCACCAAGAGGAGTAGTGAGACATAACGTAAATTGGTAAGTGTGTTTATACATCCGAAACATCATGTCCATTCAGATTTCGCATAAGAGCGGTGCTAGAAGCGCCAGTATGAGGATACGAATCACGTTTGCTTTAAATACACGTCGTAACGCTCGTGAGCGCTATTTGCCTTTGAGGTTGGACATGGTGAGTTGATGTAAATCAAAGCAACTGGAATCACTCAACAGAGGAAGTCCACTGGACCTGACGGGATACCAATTCGATTCTACACAGAGTACGCGAAAGAACTTGCCCCCCTTCTAACAGCCGTGTACTGCAAGTCTCTAGAGGAACGGAAGGTTCCAAATGATTGGAAAAGAGCGCAGGTGGTCCCAGTCTTCAAGAAGGGTCGTCGAGCAGATGCGCAAAACTATAGACCTATATCTCTGACGTCGATCTGTTGTAGAATTTTAGAACATGTTTTTTGCTCGAGTATCATGTCGTTTTTGGAAACCCAGAATCTACTATGTAGGAATCAACATGGATTCCGGAAACAGCGATCGTGTGAGACCCAACTCGCTTTACTTGTTCATGAGACCCAGAAAATATTAGATACAGGCGCCCAGGTAGATGCTATTTTCCTTGACTTCCGGAAGGCGTTCGATACAGTTCCGCAGTCGCCTGATAAACAAAGTAAGAGCCTACGGAATATCAGACCAGCTGTGTGGCTGGATTGAAGAGTTTTTAGCAAACAGAACACAGCATGTTGTCATCAATGGAGAGACGTCTACAGACGTTAAAGTAACCTCTGGCGTGCCACAGGGGAGTGTTACGGGACCATTGCTTTTCACAATATATATATAAATGACCTAGTAGATAGTGTCGGAAGTTCCATGCGGCTTTTCGCGGATGATGTTGTAGTATACAGAGAAGTTGCAGCATTAGAAAACTGCAGCGAAATGCAGGAAGATCTGCAGCGGATAGGCACTTGGTGCAGGGAGTGGCAACTGTCCCTTAACATAGACAAATGTAATGTATTGCGAATACATAGAAAGAAGGATCCTTTATTGTATGATTATATGATAGCGGAACAAACACTGGTAGCAGTTACTTCTGTAAAATATCTGGTAGTATGCGTGCGGAACGATTTGAAGTGGAATGATCATATAAAATTAATTGTTGGTAAGGCGGGTACCAGGTTGAGATTCATTGGGAGAGTCCTTAGAAAATGTAGTCCATGAACAAAGGAGGTGGCTTACAAAACACTCGTTCGACGTATACTTGAGTATTGCTCATCAGTGTGGGATCCGTACCAGGTCGGGTTGACGGAGGAGATAGAGAAGATCCAAAGAAGAGCGGCGCGTTTCGTCACAGGGTTATTTGGTAAGCGTGATAGCGTTACGGAGATGTTTAACAAACTCAAGTGGCAGACTCTGCAAGAGAGGCGCTCTGCATCGCGGTGTAGCTTGCTCGCCAGGTTTCGAGAGGGTGCGTTTCTGGATGAGGTATCGAATATATTGCTTCCCCCTACTTATACCTCCCGAGGAGATCACGAATGTAAAATTAGAGAGATTAGAGCGCGCACGGAGGCTTTCATATAGTCGTTCTTCCCGCGAACCATACGCGACTGGAACAGGAAAGGGAGGTAATGACAGTGGCACGTAAAGTGCCCTCCGCCACACACCGTTGGGTGGCTTGCGGAGTGTAAATGTAGATGTGGATGTAGATGTAGATGTAGATGTAGAAGAATGCCTTTAAGGCGACAAAGACGCCATTATCAACAAGTCACTGAGTTTGAACGAGGTCGCGCAATAGCTGAATGTTCCTTCTGCAACACTGCAGAAAGACTTGACACGAATGTAGCCGCTGCACATGATTGCTGGGATCGGTGGTCGAGAGAACGTATAGTTGGATGGTCACATGACAGTACCGAGAGGGAAGACCGTCGTGTTCGGTGTGTATCTCTGGCGTATCGTGCTGTATCTGAAGCAGCAATCTGAGTGGCAGCTGGCACCACAGTGACCCAACGACCAGTAACAAGTCGGTTACTTCAAGCATATCTCCGAGCCAGACGCCCTTTAGCGTGCATTCCACCAACCCCAATGCCCTTCAGTGGCTTGAAACCAACCTGCGTGCTCGTATGACAGCGGGAGCACTCTCAACGTTATCTCACGCATCCTGACTGCAAAATTGTACGTCAGTCTCATGGTTCGACCTGTCATGCTGCAGTTCATGAACAGCATTCCAGTTTGTGTTTTTCAACAGGATAACGCTCGCCCACGTAATGTTTTGTAACGCATCATGCTGTACAGAGAGTCGACATGTTACCTTGGCCTGCTCGATCCCCAGATCTGTTTCCAATCGAGCACGTATGGGACGTCATGGGAAGCCGACTGCAGCGTCATCCTCGAACAGCATTAACTGTCTCCATATTGAGTGCAACACGCTTGGGACTCAATCCCACAAACGGATATGCGGCACCCGCACTGCACAATGCACGTGCTTATATTCAACAGCGTGGCGGTTACACTGGGTGTTAACGTACCAGTATTTCACATTTGCTATAATCTATCTTGAGTTTATATTAACCTATGATTTTGAAATGTTAATCAATTAAATATATTACCTAGAAAAATATTTTCCCGAAATTTCATTACTCTACATTAATTATCACTGAAAGACCTGAGTCGAAACAAGGCCCCTGGAGTAGACAACATTCCATTGGAACTACTGACGGCCTTGGGAGAGCCAGTCCTGACAAAACTCTACCATCTGGTGAGCAAGATGTATGAGACAGGCGAAATACCCTCAGACTTCAAGAAGAATATAATAATTCCAATCCCAAAGGAAGCAGGTGTTGACAGATGCGAAAATTACCGAACTATCAGTTTAATAAGTCACAGCTGCAAAATACTAACACGAATTCTTTACAGACGAATGGAAAAACTAGTAGAAGCCAACTTCGGGGAAGATCAGTTTGGATTCCGTAGAAACACTGGAACATGTGAGGCAATACTGACCTTACGACTTATCTTAGAAGAAAGATTAAGGAAAGGCAAACCTACGTTTCTAGCATTTGTAGACTTAGAGAAAGCTTTTGACAATGTTGACTGGAATACTCTCTTTCGAATTCTAATGGTGGCAGGGGTAAAATACAGGGAGCGAGAGGCTATTTACAATTTGTACAGAAAGCAGATGGCAGTTATAAGAGTCGAGGGACGTGAAAGGGAAGCAGTGGTTGGGAAGGGAGTGAGACAGGGTTATAGCCTATCCCCGATGTTGTTCAATCTGTATATTGAGCAAGCAGTAAAGGAAACAAAAGAAAAATTCGGAGTAGGTATTAAAATCCATGGAGAAGAAATAAAAACTTTGAGGTTCGCCGATGACATTGTAATTCTGTCAGAGACAGCAAAGGACTTGGAAGAGCAGTTGAACGGAATGGACAGTGTCTTGAAAGCAGGATATAAGATGAACATCAACAAAAGCAAAACAATGATAATGGAATGTAGTCTAATTAAGTCGGGTGATACTGACGGAATTAGATTGGGAAATGAGACACTTAAAGTAGTAAATGAGTTTCGCTATTTGGGGAGCAAAATAACTGATGATGGTCGAAGTAGAGAGGATATAAAATGTAGACTGACAATGGCAAGGAAAGCGTTTCTGAAGAAGAGAAATTTGTTAACATCGAGTATAGATTTAAGTGTCAGGAAGTCATTTCTGAAAGTATTTGTATGGAGTGTAGCCATGTATGGAAGTGAAACATGGACGATAAATAGTTTGGACAAGAAGAGAATAGAAGCTTTCGAAATGCGGTCCTACAGAAGAATGCTGAAGATTAGATGGGTAGATCACATAGCTAATGAGGAAGTATTGAATAGGATTGGGGAGAAGAGAAGTTTGTGGCACAACTTGACCAGAAGAAGGGATCGGTTGGTAGGACATGTTCTGAGGCATCAAGGGATCACGAATTTACTATTGGAGGGCAGCGTGGAGGGTAAAAATCGTAGAGGGAGATCTAGAGATGAATACACTAAGCAGATTCAGAAGGATGTAGGTTGCAGTAGGTACTGGGAGATGAAAAAGCTTGCACAGGATAGAGTAGCATGGAGAGCTGCATCAAACCAGTCTCAAGACTGAAGACTACAACAACAACAACAACAACAACACATTAATTATTTCCTGGTGCTGCGATTTTTTTCCGTCAGTGTATAATGGTACATCTATAAGGTTGGACGACATTTCATAACTTCAATGTGGATGCACCATAGGTCCGACCTCTTGCGGGAATCGTGCAAAATTCTGCAAGGTGGATGGTGGAGCGGGGAGCGCTATGGAAGTAGTGTGCGATACGTTGGAAATCTGGCTCAGATGTGAAGCGCGTTCGGATTGCCGAAGTGATTAAGGCGACCACTTGTGTAGAGTGGGAAATCTGAGCACGTGTTCTGGTCCGCCACAAATTTTCACTTGTTGTCATTGAATTATTTCCATGCCGTCGAGTGGATGATGTAGGTATTTCTCTTTCATGTTGTATAGGAATGGCCACGGGATCATGAATGTTTGGTGTCAGGTCTTTCGAACATATTCGAAAGAACAGAAACCAGATATGTAATAGTAATTTACTTCAAATGTAGATGCAGACAGTTGTATTTCAGATGTCGCAGAGCAAATCTTCCGTTGGGCGGGGTAACATTTGTACACTCGTGTGTGAAGTGCCGAGACAACATGTAATTACACCTTTAACGCAACGACACAAGCTTGGCACAATAGGCAGTAGGATGGTAGGACTGGACCAAAGTAACACATCAGGCAATCACGATCGACAGTTGCACCTAACATTTTATTTGGTACCTTTAAACGAGAGAACTTGACAAATAAAATCTTCACATGTTTAAAACTACCACACATCTTTAAGATTTACCATTCAGGTGAAAATAAATTACTTCAATTTTAAACATTCATAAAAACGCGGCACTTATTGCCTATTACATATTTACTGGAATGAGTTAAATTTTATGACTAATGTACTCCTTCATTACGACAGTGACTGTTGTTACCAAAATAATTCATGTGAGCAAAGAAGCCCGTGAGATTCAACAACTACGCCCAGCCGGCCGAGGTGGCCGAGCGGTTCTAAGCGCTACAGTTTGGAACTGCGCGACCGCTACGGTCGCAGGTTCGAATCCTGCCTCGGGCATAGGTGTGTGTGGTGTTCTTAGCTTAGTTAGGTTTAAGTAGTTATAAGTTCTACGGGACTGATGACCTCAGAAGTTAAGTCCCATAGTGCTCAGAGCCATTTGAACCATTTAAACTACGCACAGAAAACGGACGCCCGCCCGTTCAGCTGTTTGTAGTACGCGCTCGACATGGACCCCCAGACGGGAGCAGCAATGGTCACGAATGGGCACGAGAAAATCCAAGAAGTAGTGGGTATCTGCCTTAAATAACTAGAAATATAATAACTCATTACAAGACATCAGTAAAATTAACACATGAAATTAGTTACAATATCGATCTACTGTCATTGAAGGAATTCTACACGTGTCTCTCAGACACGCTATTAGTTCAAACAGAAACACACACACACACACACACACACACATATATATATATATATATATATATATATATAGCGACTGGCCATCTTAGCTCTGTGGTGTGTTTTCAATGGAGGTTAAACCTTGACAGTAGGGGTCTACAACGGAATGTCTCAGCACTCCAGGCCCTCGTAAATGTTAATGATCGCACCACATACACCTTAAAACATTACGTACTAAACCAATTAAAATCAACACATTGTAGGCCAGACTCAGTAGTAGTACTAAGGGCCGCCCAAGGAAGTGCAGTCAAACTTACAGAGTCCAGTAGTTGATTCCAACCATTCATAGGACAAGCAAGGCCCTTACCCTCTTGCTTGTTCGACGAAACCAGCCGCAGCAGATCCCGACGCCAGGAGACATGCAACAACCGGAAAAACAACCCCAACTGCTTCCCAGTAACGTCTCTTTCCACGCCGGCGACATTTGCCACGGCGCCGTCACCCGGGTAAACAGCCCCTTCTGGACGTGTCCCGCTTGCTGGATGACACCGGGCCTTAGCTGTCCCCCACAGTTCCCAAAACACCGTTACTGCTCGGTGTCCCAAAGCAAAATCCCTCCCTCTTCCTCAGCTTTTCATCTCGCTCCCGATAGATGGCGCCAGAGCGCGCTCCGCGCACACCGCCGGAAAGATGGCCCATACCGACGGCGGGAATATCGCTGATCGAGCCACACGGCCCAGTGTGCTAATCTTAGGGACGGAAGTAACTTTCGCATGATGCGTTACAGTCAAGTAACACTGCTCAATGAAACTAGAACCACAATGAGAAAGGACTACTACAGTAAAGTACAGAAGGTAATTGAAAGAAATTCACATTGGGAGGAGCAGGCATGACAGTTTTTGTGGTGTCACCGCCAGACACCACACTTGCTAGGTGGTAGCTTAAATCGGCCGCGGTCCATTTAGTACATGTCGGACCCGCGTGTCGCCACTGTGTGATCGCAGACCGAGCGCCACCACAAGGCAGGTCTCGAGATACGGAAGAGCACTCGCCCCAGTTGTACGGACGACATTGCTAGCGACTACACGGACGAAGCATCGCTCATTAGCCGAGCAGACAGTTAGAATAGCCTTCCGCTAAGTCAATGGCTACGACCTAGCAAGGCGCCATTTGTAACATTGCATGTACCTCAAGATAGAGTCTCACTTGTATCACCAAGAACGTTGTAAACCAATGAAGATATAAAAAGTTAAGTGTTCTAGTAGCTACATACTTTTCTTTATAACATTAATAAGTATCCTGTTTCAGACCTCTATCTAGACTACTTAAGATTACGCGTGCCTTTCGGCTACTTCAGTGTGGCGTAGCTGTCTTGTTACGCCACAACAGTTTTATTGAAAGACAATAATTACACTGAAGTCGGCCGCGATTTAGAGGATGGCCCCTGCACATTACAAAAGGCTCCACGTTGTTGTTGACAGGGTGTGTGATCAGCATGGGCACATGTGCATGCCCTGCAACGTGCTCCCATGTCGGCCACAAGGGTGGTAAGGAGATCTTGTGTTACGGCATTCCACTTCTCCAACACTGTGGTTGACAACTAATGGATGGTCGTTGATGCCATGTGGAAGTACTGCAGTACCTCTCCCAACGCATTCCGCACGTGCTCGACGGAATTTAAGTCGCGCGAAAGGGCAAGTCAGCCCATTGACCAAATACGCGCTCCAAGAAGCTGCTTCACCTGTGCTAATCGACTCAGTCACGCGCTGTATCCAGAAAAGACGCATTTGGGGATGCAGTTCAGTGTCGCAATAACATGGCTGGTGAGTGTACGTGCTCAGAGATTTGGAGAGCAGTACGCGTAAGCAACATTACGCCTCCCCACTCCTTAATACCTGGACCACCAAAACGATCATGTTGGACAGTGTTACTGAGTGCATGAGGATATGTCCAGAATCGCTACTCAGGCTGAATCTACTCTCATCCGAGAAGAGCACGCGATTCCACTCCTCATTGGTCCAGGCTTGGCTCCATCGTAAACGGTGCCGTCGACAGGTCGTCGAGCAGAGAGCCCACTCTCTTGCAGTCGCCACTGTGCCACTATAGAGAGTGGCTTGCAGTCGCGTTAGATGTGGTTGCAATTGCACCCGCTGTTTGACGTGAGTCACTTCTCGTCTATCGCACAATGTATAGGTTATCGGCTGCTGCAGCTGATCGTACTCGACCAACTGCTCTTCTTCAGGCAGTAGCATCTGTGGTTCGCGACGCTCCCCATGCACGTGAAACAATGTTTTGTAGGTCCTTCGCATAACTCGTCCTTTTCCAGTTTCCCGATGATTCTTCCCCGTGTGAAATCAACCGAATAACTTCTCCGGCCCATGTTGCAGAGGGGAACACGGTCACAATGCACCGTAACTGCTCGCTGACTGACATGCACTGTCTTTTCCCGCGTCTTCAATTGACTCGTGTCACGGGGAAAGTCGAATGTAGCCATGTAGCCACTCCGCACTCACTCCTTGTGATGTTCATCTTACTCCACACGCCAGGGAGACCTCTGCCTACAGGCTCCCGCACATTCATTCATTCATACCCGTCGAATTGTTACAGACAACAGGACCAGAGATCAACATAAACATCGTTTCCGCCCTTTTTATTGCTCATGAAAACCACACATTGCATGTTGTACCACAGTACTGAGAGACCTCCAGAGGTGGTGGTCCAGATTGCTGTACACACCAATACCTCTAACAGCCAGTAGCACGTCCTCTTGCATTGATGCATGCCTTATTCTCCGTGGCATACTATCCATAAGTTCATCAAGGCACTGTTGGTCCAGATTGTATCAAATCCTCAACGGCGATTCGGCGTATATCCCTCAGTGGTTGGTGGGTCACATCGTCCATAAACCGCCCTTTTCAATCTTTCCCAGGCATGTTCAATAGGATTCATGTCTGGAGAACATGCTGACCACTGTAGTCGAGCGATGTCGTTATCCTGAATGAAGTATTCACAAGATGTGCACGATGGGGGCGCGAATTCTCGTCCATGAAGACGAATGCCTCGCCAATAATCTGCCGATATGGTTGCACTATCGGTCGGACGATGGCATTCGCGTATCGTACAGCCGTTACGGCGCCTTCCATTACAACCAGCGCCGTACGTCAGCCCTACATAAACAGCAGGGAACCTCCACCTTGCTGCACTCGCTAGACAGCGGGTCTAAGGCATCCAGCCTGACTGGGTTGCCTCCAAACACATCACCAACGATTGTCTGATTGAAAGCATATGACTCATCAGTAAAGAGAACGTGATGCCAATCCTGAGCGGTTCATTCGGCATGTTTTTGGGCCCATCTGTGCCGCGCTGCATGATGTCGTTGTTGCAAAGATGGACCTCGCCGTGGACGCTGGGAGTGAAGTTGCGCATCATGCAGCCTACTGCGCACAGTTTGAGTTGTAACGCGACGTCTTGTGGCGGCACGAAAAGCATTATTCAACATCGTGGCGTTGCCGTCAGGGTTCCTCCGAGCCTTAACCCGTAGGTGGCGGTCATCCACTGCAGCCGTACCCCTTCGGTGGCCTGAGCGAGGCATGTCATCGACAGTTCCTGTCTCTCCATGTCCGAACAACATCGCTTTGATTCACTCCGAGACGCCTGGACACTTTCCTTGTTCAGAGCCCTTCCTGGCACAAAGTAACATTGCGGACGCGATCGAACCGTCTAGGCACGGTTGAACTACAAACACCAGCCGTGTTCCTCCTTCCTGGTGGAATGATTGGAACTCCTCGGCTGTCGGACCCCCTCCGTCTAACAGGCGTTGCTCATGCAGAATTGTTTGCATCTTTGGGCAGGTTTAGTGACATCTCTGGTCAACTGTGTATGTGATACAATATCCACATTCAACTTCTATCTTCAGGAGGTCTGGGAACCGGGGTGATGCAAAGCATTTTTTTATGCGTGTATTTATCTTTATCTATCTTGTTATTAGTTCTGCAAAGCAGTGTATTTCATGACACCAAGAGCAGTTCTGTGTTTTAGAGTGACAGAATACTGCTGTTTCAGTTCCAAGACGTCATAACTAACTGTTAAAGACGAGGGTTTGGTTAATGAAATTTCGCAGTACTAAGTCTTAACTGTTAAAATGCAAGTTTTAAATTAATAATTTTCACAGATGACGGTTTTCAATTAAAAAGCCTCAGAGTTAAATATGGGAGCTATTCTTATTTCTACCTCCAATCGGTCGTGAAACGCATGCCATAGTGAAAATTATTTTCAATATTTAGTCCTGAAAGAAGTGCTAGTTCTGCAAGATTCGCAGGAGAGCTTCTGTAAAGTTTGGAAGGTAGGAGACGAGGTACTGGCAAAAGTAAAGCTGTGAGGACGGGGCGTGAGTCGTGCTTGGGTAGATCAGTGGTAGAGCACTTGCCCGCGAAAGGCAAAGGTCCCGAGTTCGAGTCTCGGTCTGGCACACAGTTTTAATCTGCCAGGAAGTTTCATATTGAACATTTCCTGTAAAGAAGATCGTCTTACTTTGTTATGCTAATTATAGCTACGCTGATCAGATGAAGCGCCATCTGTCGGACATTTTGTGAACTTTTGTATTTTTTTGGTTCTAATAAAACCCCATGTCATTCCAAGCATGCGTGCCAATTTGTACCTCTCTATCTACATTATTCCGTGATTTATTCAGTTTTCAAATTTATACTGACTTTTTGACCACCCAGTATATATATATATATTAGGGGCTGCGGTTCGTGTGTTTCTTATTATCTGAAATCAAATGCAAAATACGTTAACCTTGCACTGATACATGCTACCAACAGATTCTGGATAGATAATAATGCACAATGAAATTCATCTAACTTTATCGCAGCACACGTCTGTGATTTTTGCTATTTCACGTTCTCCAAATGTCTGCCTCGGTGCCTGGGGGTCAACGTGGCGGATTACTAGAAGAAGGAGCATGGGTTCGATTCCCGATAGGACAGTTTTTCTTCGCTAGTGGACTGGATGTTGTGTCGTCTTTATATTCGTATCGTCATAAATGACATTCCGCTATAGGGATGGCTGAATGGGCACGTCTCGAAAGCCAATAACTTTAAAAAATGTTCTGGAGAGTCGGTGTTTTCTTGTAGATATCTTTCGGTTTAAAAAAGAAGATGAGGGCCGATAAGGGCCGATGCTCATCACGCTGACCAATGAAAATACTATTATTTTCGAAAGTCTAAGCTTCCTTAAGGCATAATATAAAACGGGACGAACTAGTTTCCAATCCCACATACCATTCATCAGATGCAACTTGCAATTTGCGACAGCCATTTTGTAACGCACTGTAGACCTTATATAACAGTCATGTTTCCATCTAGCGGCCATAACGAAGAGTGCCAGATATAGGTATTTTGCTATCCAAGACGAATTATTTGTCTCCCCGCTCCCTCCTCCCTAAATAGCTCACTCTTACTCCTGTTTTAAAAAACTACTCGAAATTACAATATTACATTATTAACATGGACAATATAAAACTTATAATCAGCCAGAAACTAAATTAAAACTTAACTCCGCCCGAACAGGCCTCATAGGGCCAAACGGTACCGACCGACGGCCATGTCATCTTCTGCCGGAATGCAGGAAGAAAAGGGGCTTGTGGTCAACACACCGCCTTTCCGACCTTTGTCACTTTTCGTTGCCGGATCCACTACTTCTCAGTCAAATAGCTTGTGAGATACAAGAGCTGAGTGCAGCCCGCTTGCCAAAAGCGCTCGGCACAGCCATGGAAGTGCTAGCCAAGACCAACAGCCTGGCTTAAACTTCGGTGGTCTGACGGGAACCAGTATTACCATTGTGACAAAGCTGTCGGCGAATCAGGAACTGCTTTCATAAAAATGAATGAGTTTAAATTATGAAAACGAACAGCTAAGACTATTGTACATTAACAGAGTGTCAGATTTATGGTCAGTAAACACCCAAAATACACCATGCGATCAAATGACTTACAAGTTCATAGCGCCCTCCATCGGTAATGCTGGAATTCAATATGGTGTTTTCCCACTCTTAGCCTTGATGTCAGTTTCCACTCTCACAGGCATACGTTCAATCAGGTGCTGGTAGGTTTCTTGGGGAATGGCAGCCCATTCTTCACGGAGTGCTGCACTGAGGAGAGGTATCGATGTCGGTCGGTAAGGCCTGGCACGAAGTCGGCGTTCGGAAACATCCCAAAGGTCTTCTATAGGATTCAGGTCAGGACTCTGTGCAGGTCAGTCCATTACATGGATGTTATTGTCTTGTAACCACTGCGCCACCGGCCGTGCATTATGAACGCTCGATCGTGTTGAAAGATGCAGTTGCCATCCCCGAATTGCTCTTCAACAGTGGGAAGTTAGAAGGTGCTTAAAACATCAGTGTAGGCCTGTGCTGTGTTAGTGCCACGCAAAACAAGAGGTGCACCCAGTTCCATGAAAAACACGACCTCACCAAAACGCCACCGCCTCCGAAATTTGCTGTCGGCACTACACACGCTGGCAAATGATGTTCACCGGGCATTCGCCATACCCACACCCTGCCATCGGATCGCCACACTGTGTACCATGATTCGTCACTCCACACGACGTTTTTCCACTGTTCAATCGTCCAATGTTTACGCTCCTTACACCAAGCGAGGCGTCGTTTGGCATTTACCGGCGTGATGTGTGGCTTATGAGCAGCCGGTCGACCATAAAATCCAAGTTTTCTCACCTCCCACCTAACTGTCATAGTACTTGTAATGGATCCTGATGCAGTTTGGAATTCCTGTGTGATGGTACGGATAGGTGTCTGCCTGTTACACATTACGACCCTCTTCAACTGTCGGCGGTCTCTGTCAGTCAACAGACGAGGTCGGCCTGTACGATTTTGTGCTGTACGTGTACCTTCATGTTTCCGCTTCGTTATCACACCGGAAACAGTGGACCTAAGACTGTTTAGGAGTGTGGGCATCTCGCGTACAGACGTATACACAAGTGACACCCAATCACCTGACCACGTTCGAAGTCCGTGAGTTCTGCGGAGCGCCCCTTTATGCTCTCTGACGATGTCTAATGACTACTGAAGTCGTTGATATGGAGTACCTGGCAGCAGGTGGCAGCACAATGCATGTGAAAAACGTATGTTTTTCGGGGTGTCCGGATACCTTTGATCACGTGGTGTAGTATGTTTCTGTCAGCAACCATGGCCGGCCAGGGTGGCCGAGCGGTTCTAGGCGCTACAGTCTGGAAACGCGCGACCGCTACGGTCGCAGGTTCGAATCCTGCCTCGGGCATGGGTGTGTGTGATATCCTTAGGTTAGCCAGGTTTAAGTAGTTCTAAGTTCTAGGGGCCTGATGACCTCAGAAGTTAAGTCCCATAGTGCTCAGAGCCATCACTAACCATGTAGAAGTTCAGCAGCCACACTCCTGTCAATTTGTATTTCCATACCTATACTGCCAGTAACAATTTGGATACAAAATGCTGTTTTTTAATCATGTATTTCAGCCTCAGGAAACACAAATCGCATAATGACAGATTTTGCGACTTGGGTTATTCGTTGCGCACTTTACACTATAATTTAGGCAAAAAGATGTGTGTCTGGTTCTTTAATATCCACTTGATTTCGGCGCTGGAGTTACTAACGAGTTTATTGGAACTGCTTTTTATATTCACTATGCAATTTACAAGACTATGTCTACAGGAGATGTACTTATGGTGAGGGGACCGAATGGCACTAAACAAGGGCAGATTTTAATATTCTGCTTGCTAACTTCGGAGCACGTCCTGCATGCAGTCTAAATGACATTTCCTCTCTAGTCTTAGTCAACAATATTGAAAATTCTTCCACTCTGATAGTCGGGCTGTTAAAAATGGATGTTAGGCAGTTAAAGATAAGCCTATTTGTTAACGCGTTTAGGAACAGTCTCTGCTTGCTATCGGACTGCAGATGCCGAAGTTATTGCTGCCGTCGCGTCGAAGTCTGATGACAACGCTCAGGCACGTTAAGTGTTACGCAAGCGGTTACTGGAACTGGATTCCAACAGCCCCAATGTGGCTGGGGACTGCTGGGCACTGAACTTGTCGCGTACGTCTGTGGTCTCTATGGCGCCCTCTTATTGTCTAAAAGAGAAAGAAATGCACACAACATTGTATTTACAATTTACTACATATTGTGCCGTTTCAGTAGTACATGTATTTTTATGACATGATTAATTTCTATCGAAAATGGTTATCTTCTGGTCTGTGGTTGCATAAATGAGTTACGAAGCGTGTTTTTTTAAGTAGGTATTATTTTGAAATAAAAATAAAACGAAGAGTCTTTCGATCACCATATTAGATGTTTTGGGAAAGCCTGAACTGTGACATTCATGATTTAAATAGCGAAAACTGCACCAACTACTTATTTTTTTCTGCTTGGCACAACGCGTTTCGATAATTTATTCTTATTTTCAAGTGCATTTGCGCATTTGTTTACCTGAATATTTTTGGTGATGTTTGGATGTGTGATTACCTGCCTTTCTTGCGCCTTTTCGAAGTTAGACTGCAATCGGAAGATAGGACAAAATGAATTTTTGATGGCTTTGAAATGCTAATGTTAAAAATAGTATTTTTGTTTTTTTTACTTCCAGGTATTGTGCCTCCTCCATCATAGGAATATGACACACATGCAAATTATCACCTTCAAAAACATGCTGCAAAGATATTATCACTCTATGGCTTCACAAAGAATTTGTACACAGAGTTGTTACAGTGATTTGGATTATGTTACGATTATATATAAGGTCGTATACAATAAAATGTATTTTTTACCACTATTGACTACTTACATTATCAAATATAATTTTTTTCTTATGAGCAAATGTACATATTTATGAGAATTGTCACAGTTATGAGATGCAGGAGAAGCATTTGGGGAAATTAACTGGTTTAGTTTGTCTTTGAGAATTTTTTCTCCTTGCCTTTTGTGGGGCACAAAAATTTCAAGGTTCTCCATTAAATCCATCGTATGAGATTTTTGGAAGTGTTGATAAATGTTACCATTGAAAGCAAAGTAGTTTTAGTTGAGGATCATTTCTAGTAATTCTATAAATTCAGTAATTTCAGCTTGTGACCACTTTTGTGCTTTAGTAAGTTGTTCTTTATTACTGCAATGCCTTCTTTTACAGGGATATTGGAACATAGGTTTTTGATATATAAAATGGGTACCATCTGGAATGTGTACTTCTTTTGTTTCAGTGATTAGTGTGGTACTGTTTTCTACAGCGTATGTTGTTTCAAATGTGAAATAATTTTCTAGCAACTGATTGAGCTTGTGAGGTACATTGTATACACAGCTGTTCATACTCAAGTGTTACAGGACATCCTTCCTTGTGTACACTAGGTTGAGATCTTAGTAGGGGTACTTCAGATTTCATGCAGGTGATGGATTTCTTTTCATATTCTGACAGTGAGAAGTGGGTTTTCCTTAAATGTCCTTTGATTTTGTAATGGAATTGTTTTGCTGGGTCTCTACTAAGCTGTACTATTTTCTGTGAAGAATTTAAGAGTTTTCCCAATGAAATCACTTTCTTTCATAATGACAATTATGTGGCTTTTATCGGATTTCTAAATTTTTTGTTTATATTGCTTTCTGTTTTTGAATCATTTTGTATGTATCTGTGGTTATCTTTATACTTCACTACTTTTCAAAGAGTTTGTGTAGTTTTTCTTTTCCATTCTTTGTTGCCACTATGAACTGTTTCAGATTGTTGAGTAACAGGTTTTCTTTTACATTATATTTTAAACCTATGTTTAGCAGGTCAAACTCTCTTTCATTAAGTACTATGTCAGTGTTGTTCACTACTAGGCTGTAGAATGTGTGTGTGTTTTTGACAGTGTTCTCTTCTTCACTACTCTGATATTGTTTTCCTTTTAGATTGTTAAGTATCTTAATGTGTGTGTTACAGATCTTAAGATACTCCTTACAAACTATGTCATGTATTTTCTCCCATACAAGGTTCCATATATTATCGTCCGTGCTGTTTGCTATTTGTAAACGTATGTCTAAAAGTTGTCAGTTTACAGTGTCTTTCTTCTTGCATAAAAGTTTTATTTCTGTATTTAGCCACATTGCTTCTGTTTTCCGCTTGACAGTCTTTGTGCAGTGACTTCCGTATCCCATTTTAACATTAGTGTAGTTAGAAATCAGACATAAATGCCGACACTCTTTGTTGAATTTTATTTGTGCAGTCGTTTTGAAAACTTTCATTTTCACGTTTTTCAACTTGTATATTACTTTCATTGCCTGGCTAGGCGCTAACACCTGAGTCATTCGTCGTATTAGATGTTTTGGGGTAGCCTGCAGCTGTGTCGTTCATAGTGTAAATAACTAAAACTGCACCAGTTATTTATTTTTTCCTGCTTAGCATAACGCGGTTATTCCCAGTTTCAAGTGCATTTGTTTACCTGAATACGTTTGATGACGTTTGCATATGTGATTTTCTGCTCCACTTTCGTCTTTTCGAGATTAGACAGCAATCGGGTAATAGGACGAAACGAATTTTTGAGGGTTTTTAAATGCTAATATAAAAAAATGGTATTTCATGTTTGTTTACTTACAGGTATTGAGACTCCTTCATTGTACCGATTAGCACACATATGAAAATCACCACTTACATTGTTTGTTTACAAAACATGCTGCAAAGATATGATGACACTATGAATTCAAAGAGTTTATGCACAGTCACAGTTGTCACAGTGATTTGGATTATACACTGCTGGCCACCGTAAATGCAACACCAAGAAAGACAAGAGGTAGCACAACAAAACTTATTTTGTAGATAACATGTTGACCAAGTATCAAATGATTACGTTTACAGATGTCTGGGACATGTGGTTCCTGCCAGAATCAGTAGCCAGAGTAGCCGCCATTCTTGGAGATCACCGCTGTCACACGTCTCGGCATTGAGTCAAAGAGACGTTGGATGTGTTCCTGGGGTACAGCAGCCCAAGCAGCTTCCACACGTTGCCAAAGATCATCTGGTGCGGCAGCTGGGGATGTAATCTGGGTCACTCGTTGAGCAACCATGGACCACATGTTTTCTATCGGCGAAAGATCCGGAGAGCGAGCCGGCCAGGGAAGCAATTCAATCTGGTTATTGACGAAGAACCTTTGGACAATGCGTGCCACGTGTGGTCGCGCATTATCCTGTTGAAATATGGCTGTGGCCGAGCCCTGAAGGTAAGGAAGGACAACTGGCTCCAGCACCTCGGATATGTAGCGCCGGCTGTTTAAAAAACCGGCAACGCGTACTAGAGGCGTGCGAGAGTAATATCCAATACCGCCCCATACCATAATACCCGGTGCAAGACCAGTGTGGCGGTGCATAATGCAGCTGTCCAGCATCCTCTCTCCACGGTGTCTCCACACTCGAATCCGACCATCGTGGTGCTGCAGACAGAAGCGTGCCTCGTCAGTAAAGACAACGTCATTCCATTCTGCCGTCCACATCCGTCTGTCATCACACCATTGGCGACGGAGACGTCTGTGGTTCTGCGTCAATGGTAGACGAAGCAATGGACGTCTTGCGGACAGACCACTCTGCTGTAAACGGCGTCGAATGGTACGCACAGACACTGGATGATGCGTTACAGACGCAATGTGCTGTGCTATGGTTCGGGATGCCACTGAGCGATCCGTCACTGCCATGCGCACAATTTGCCTATCAGCACGTGCAGTGGTGCACCGAGGTGAATGCGATCGACCACGTCGGTCCGTCGTACCCTCCTGCATCCAACGGTCACATATCCGCATTACAGTTGTTTGGTTTCGTCCAACACGACTAGCGATTTCTCTGTATGATAATCCACAATCTCGGTAAGCCACTATCCTTCCGCTGTAGAACTCGGATACTTGATCAAACGTTGTTCGCTGTTGTCTACGAGGCATAACTGATCGTCTTGTGAAACAACCACAAGGTAAACACACGTGCCGAACGTACACTCGTCGAAATCGCCAAGCCTTAAATGGCGCTATGAGGTGGCGCCACAGGCGCGCGTGATGTGCGTCTGCGCTGAAATTCTAATCAGTTGCATATCTCATCGCTGCAAACCCATGGTGTAAATTTCACTTGATTCGGATGCTTCCTTCAGAGTGTTGCATTTACGGTGGCCAGCAATGTATTATGTGTGTATACACCGAAGTGCCAAATAAACTGTTATAGGCATGCGTATTCAAATACAGAGATATGTAAACAGACAGAATACGGCGCTGCGGTCAGCAGTGCCTATACAATGAGTCCAAAAAGTATTCGTCTAGCTGCATATCATTTAGAAAACAAAGTTTGTGTAACACGAAAACAAATGTATACAAAATCTAGAGCATTTGTTTACCTGAATGTAAGAAGCACCTAGGTAAGTCATTTTTGTTGAAAAACAAGGAAAAAAATACATCTAGATCGACAGCAAGGATAATAAAATAGAAAATGTAATACAAGAGATAGTTCATAAAGTATTCGTCCACCATCTGAAGATGCCTACTACAGTAGTACAAGTTTATATGCCAACTAGCTCTGCAGATGACGAGGAAATTGAAGAAATGTATGATGAAATAAAAGAAATTATTCAGATAGTGAAGGGAGACGAAAATTTAATAGTCATGGGTGACTGGAATTCGATAGTAGGAAAAGGGAGAGAAGGAAACGTAGCAGGTGAATATACTGGGGCTAAGAAATGAAAGAGGAAGCCGCCTGATAGGATTTTGCACAGAACACAACTAAATCATAGCTAACACTTGGTTCAAGAATACATGGAAGAAGCCTGGAGATACTGAAAGGTTTCAGATAGATTATATAATGGTAAGACAGTGATTTAGGAACCAGGTTTAAATTGTAAGACATTTCCAGGGGCAGATGTGAACTCTGACCACAATCTATTGGTTATGAGCTGTGGATTAAAACTGAAGAAACTGCAAAAAGATGGGAATTTAAGGAGATGGGACCTGGATAAACTGCTTAAACCAGAGGTTGTACACAGTTTCAGGGAGAGCGTAAGGGAACAATTGACAGTAATGGGGGAAAGAAGTACAGTAGAAGAAGAATGGGTAGCTCTGAGGGATGAAGTAGTGAAGGCAGCAGAGGATCTAGTAGGTAAAAAGACGAGGGCTAGTAGAAATCCTTGGATAACAGAAGAAATACTGAATTTAATTGATGAAAGGAGAAAATACAAAAATGCAGTAAATGAAGCAGGCAAAAAGGAATAAAAACGTCTCATATTGACAGGAAGTGCAAAATGGCCAAGCAGGGATGGCTAGAGAACAAATGTAATGATGCAGAGGCTTATCTCACGAGGGGTAAGATAGATACTGCCTACAGGAAAATTAGAGACCTTTGGTGAATAGAGAACCACTTGAATGAATATCAAGAGCTCAGATGGAAACCCAGTTCTAAGCAAAGAAGGGAAAGCAGAAAGGTGGAAGGAGTATATAGAGGGACTATACAAGGGCGATGTTCTTGAGGACAATATTATGGAAATGGAAGAGGATGTAGATGAAGATGAAATGGGAGATACGATACTGCGTGAAGAGTTTGACAGAGCACTGAAAGACCTGAGTCGAAACAAGGCCCCGGTAGTAGACAACATTCCATTAGAACTACTGATGGCCTTGGGAGAGCCAGTCCTGACAAAACTCTACCATCTGGTGAGCAAGATGTATGAGACAGGCGAAATACCCTCAGACTTCAAGAAGAATATAATAATTCCAATCCCAAAGAAAGCAGGTGTTGACAGATGTGAAAATTACCGAACTCTCAGTTTAATAAGTCACGGATGCAAAATACTGACACGAATTCTTTACAGACGAATGGAAAAACTGGTAGAATCTGACCTCGGGGAAGATCAGTTTGGATTCCGTAGAAATGTTGGAACACGTGAGGCATTACTGACCCTACGACTTATCTTAGAAGCTAGATTAAGGAAAGACAAACCTACGTTTCTAGCATTTGTAGACTTCGAGAAAGCTTTTGACAATGTTGACTGGAATATTCTCTTTCAAATTCTGAAGGTGGCAGGGGTAAAATACAGCGAGCGAAAGGCTATTTACACTATGTACAGAAACCAGATGGCAGTTATAAGAGTCGAGGGGCATGAAAGGGAAGCAGTGGTTGGGAAGGGAGTGAGACAGGGTTGTAGCCTATCCCCGATGTTATTCAATCTGTATATTGAGCAAGCAGTGAAGGAAACAAAAGAAAAATTCGGAGTAGATATTAAAATTCATGGAGATGAAATAAAAACTTTGAGGTTCGCCGATGACATTGCAATTCTGTCAGAGACAGCAAAGGACTTGGAAGAGTAGTTGAACGGAATGGATAGTGTCTTGAAAGGAGGGTATAAGACGAACACCAACAAAAACAAAACGGGGATAATGGAATGTAGTCGAATTAAGTCGGGTGATGCTGAGGGAATTAGATTAGGAAATGAGACACTTAAAGTAGTAAAGTAGATTTGCTATTTGGGGAGTAAAATAACTGATGATGGTCGAAGTAGAGAGGATATCAAATGTGGACTGGCAATGGTAAGGAAAGCGTTTCTGAAGAAGAGAAATTTGTCAACATCGAGTATTGATTTAAGTGTCAGGAAGTCCTTTCTGAAAGTATTTGTATGGAGTGTAGCCATCTATGGAAGTGAAACATGGACGATAAATAGTTTGGACAAGAAGAGAATAGAAGCTTTCGAAATGTGGTGCTACAGAAGAATGCTGAAGATTAGATGGGTAGATCACATAACTAATGAGGAGGTATTGAATTGGATTGGGGAGAAGTTTGTGGCACAACTTGACTAGAAGATGGGATCGGTTGGTAGGACATGTTCTGAGGCATCAAGGGATCACCAATTTAGTGTTGGAGGGCAGCGTGGAGGGTAAAAATCGTAGAGGGAGACCAAGAGATGAATACACTAAATAGATTCAGAAGGATGTAGGTTGCAGTAGGTACGGGGAGATGAAGAAGCTTGCACAGGATAGAGTAGCATGGAGAGCTGCATCAAACTAGTCTCAGGACTGAAGACCACGACGAGCAAACTGAAGATGCCGAAATTCCGCGCGCAGAGATTAAACTATAACGCTGACCCACGGCACACAATAGAGTCAACCGTGCACCGTCCCACCCTATCGCCTATTGTAGCTCTGAATGGCGCCGATACAGTGCAATTAGCGCCATGGGCCGTAAGGGTAGTGAGACGGCGCTGGTCAAAAGGAAACTTATTCTGCGCTTACATAGTGAGAGCAAATCATCTTAGAGGATTGCTAAAGTAGCCGGTAGACCAAGATCGACGGTTCAGTTGATAATAGAGCGATTTTGCGCAACAAAATCACTAAGAAACCAAATACGTGCCAGACTCCCTCACAATTTAACTGATGCAGACGTGAGATTTATCACGAGGGAAATGAAGAAGAAACCTAAAATCTGCGCTCATAAGTTGGCTGGGGAGGTAGAGTCCAGGGGACAGAAGGTACAGGGTGGCGCAGGGAAACGGGAAATTTCGAAATAACGTCATTTCCATGAATAATTTCATAAAACTAGTAATTTATTAACGTAAGTGAATGTATTCAGTATGCCATTATTCAGTATGTCTTTACAATCAAAATGTCCAAAAGTGTCTCTTTACTTTTTAAAGATGATATCGGAAAGATGTGCTCCCATTCGGCGTTCACACTCTAACAGCCTGTTATGAAAACTCTGGAATGCGCGGTGTAGCAAATCTTGGGGAACAGCAGTGATTTCGTTTTCAATGTCCTCCTTCAGTTCATGGATTGTTGCAGGACGTGTACGGTACACCTTGCCTTTAAGATATCCCCACAGGAAGAAGTCGCACACACTAAGATCAGGAGATCTCGCAGGCCATGCAGTGTCACCGTTACGTGAAATAATGCGTCTTCCAAACAATTGACGAACTGCTGCCATCGATTGTCGAGCAGTGTGTAACGTGCCTCCGTCCTGCTGAAACCACATGTTTTCGACGTTAAGATTAAGCTCGTACATTCTCGGTGTAAAGAATGTTTTAAGCATTTCAACATATCGAGCGGATGTTACTGTCACTGCACTACCATCCTCACGTTCAAAAATATAAGGGCCGACAACACCGTGACATGATACAGCACACCATATTGTGACCTTGGTGCTATGTAGTGGTCGCTGGTGAAACTCACAAGGATTGTCCTGTGCCCAATAACGAAAATTCTGTTTGTTCGCGAATCCGTTCAGGTGGAAATGGGCTTCGTCTGATATCCGTAAGTTACCAAGGAAATTCCCGTCCTCGTTAATTTTAGCCAATATCTGACTACTAAACTCCATACGTGACGCTGGGTCTCGTTCGTGTATGTTTTGCACAATCTGCAACTTATAGGGATGGAAGTCTAATTCGTGAAGTATTCTTTGTAATCTTCGTCGCTTAATCCCTAGCGAAGATGCATGCTGTCGAACGGAGCGGCGAGGACTTCTCTCGATTGCAGCTCTAGCAGCTGCAATGTTCTCTGGGGTACGTACCGTTGGAATGCCACCTGGAGGTTTCTTTTTCAAGGCAGATCCTGTTTCTTCAAAATTACGCACCCACGTTGTAATCGCATGCGCAGATGGGACACGTCCATGACGTCCAAGCTGGTAATGCTGTCGAAATGTTCTCTGCGCGGCAGTCGCACTATCGCCATTTTTGTAAAACGCTCTCACAGCTACTGCACGATCCGCACCAGTCCAATTCTCCACGATTACTAAATGGCAATGCGTTCACATCAATTGTGCAAAGTTTCGAACATCTGCGCGCGCTACAGTGCTGCCAACTGTAACGTTCAAAATTTCCCGTTCCCCTGCGCCACCCTGTATGTGCCAAAACAATCAGAAATACCTTCAAAATGATGGGCATCACGACCGGGTAGCGCGCAAGAAATTTTGGGTCAGTGAACAGAATCGAAAGAAACGTCTTCATTTTGCGATGGAACATAGATTCAAAAAGGAAGACTTCTGGAATAGAATAATATTTTCTGATGAGAGTAAATATAACTTATTCGGGTCGGATGGCAGGCGAATGGTGTGGCGAAAGAAGAATGCGGAGACGCTGCCACGCAAGCTTGTGCCAACCGTTAAACACAGTGGTGGCTCCCTGATGGTGTGGGGCTGCAAGTGTTGGAAAATTACATTTCATAGAAGGTACAATGGATCACCATATGTATATCAACATTTTAAAGGACAATATGTATCCTAGCGCCGAAAAATTAGATCTGCAAGGAAATTACATTTTTCAACAAGATAACAACCCAAAGCATACGGCACTAAATACAAGGCTGTGGCTCCTGTACAATACCCCAAAACAACTTAACACCGCTCCTCAGAGCCCAGACATTAATAATATTGAACACCTTTGAAAAGTACTGGAAGATAGCATGAGGAGAAGACACATTTCTAACAAGAGAGACCTAAAAGAAGCACTTCAAGACGAATGGGACAAAATTCCAGCCTCTCTGACGGCAAACTTGGTCAAGTAGATGCCCAGCCGACTACAAGCAGTAAAGGGTAACCACACTAAATATTAATTTTCGTAACTGAAATCATATTTTCAGATTGTAAATAAAAAACAATATGAGTGGACGAATACTTTTTGAAGTAGCCCTTGAATAAATTCTCCACTTTGTCAAATGTATCGCTATGGATGTATTTATTTCCTAGTCCATCAATAAAAATGACGTACCAAGGTTCGTTGCATATGACTGGATGTTTCCATTTTATGTTCGCTTCCTTTCACGTGACATATACTTACTTTCTTAAAAAAAATTACAACTAGACGAATACTTTTTGGACTCACTGCATAAGACAACAAGTGTCTGGCGCGGTTGTTAGATCGGTTACTGCTGCTACAATGCCAGGTTATCACGATTTAAGTGAGTTTGGAAATGGTATCATAGTCGGCGCACTAGCAATGGGACACAGAATCTCCGAGGTAGCGATGAAGTGGGGATTTTCCCGCACCACCTTTTCATGTGAATATAAAGAATCCGGTAAAACAACAAATCTCCGACATTGCTGCGGCGGAGAAAGATCCTGCAAGAACGGGACCAACGACGATTGAAGAGAATCGTTCAACGTGACAGAAGTGCAACCCTTCCGCAGATTTCTGCAGATATCAGTGCTGGGCCATCAACAAGTGTCAGCGTGAGAACCCTTCAACGAAACATCATCTATATGAGCTTTCGCAGCCAAAGGCCCACTCGGGGGCCGTTGATGACTGCAGGACACGAAGCTTTACGCCTCGCCCTGGTCTGCCAACACCGACATTGGACTATTGGTGACTGGAAATATGTTGCCTGGTCGGACGAGTCTCGTTTCAAATTGTAACGTGGGGATGGACGTATATGGTTATGGAGACAAGCTCATGAATCCATGGACCCTGCATGTCAGCAGGAGACTGTTCAAGCTGGTGGAAGCTGTGTAGTGGTGTGGGGCGTGATGGGACCCCTGATACGTCTAGATACGACTCTGACAGATGACATACACGTAAGCATCCTGTCTGATCACCTACATCCATTCATGTCCGTTGTGCACTTCGATGGACTTGGGAAATTCCAGCAGGACAATGCGACACCTCACACTTTCAGAAATGCTACAGAGTGGCTCCAGGAACACTCTTCTGAGTTTACTTTGCTGGCCACCAAATTCTCCAGACATGAATATTACTGAGCATATCTGGGATGCCTTGCAACGTGCTGTTCAGATGAGATCTACAGCCCGTCGTTCTCTTGCGGATTTATGGACAGCCCTGCGGATTTATTGTGTCAATTCCGTCCGGCACTACTTCAGACATTAGTCGAGTCCATGCAATGTCGTGTTGCGGGACTTCTGCGTGCTCGGGGGACCCTACACGATACTAGGCAGATGTACCAGTTTCTTGGCTCTTCAGCGTATAAGGTTGTATATAATAAAATGTTTTCTTTTACCTCTATTGACAACTAAAGTATAGATTAGAAAGAACTTATCTTCGTAATTCCCACTAGTATTAAGGCACTTATTATTGTACAACCAGCTTTTGAATACCATCCATCGCAACACGGCCATTTTGACATTTTCATCTTCGTCGTGACCCTGACCATCCAGACACTCGATCATTGAGCGCTAGGTCAGGGCTGTAAGGAGCGTGATCAAGTCGTTCGCCGCGCCCGGGTTCGCGGGTTCGATTCCCGGCGGGGTTAGGGATTTTCTCTGCCTCGTGATGACTGGGTGTTGTGTGATGTCTTTAGGTTAGTTAGGTTTAAGTAGTTCTAAGTTCTAGGGGACTGATGACCATAGATGTTAAGTCCCATAGTGCTCAGAGCCATTTTGAACCAGCCAAGTCGTTCGCAGCCAAATGGTCCGATCAGTTCTTGAGTTCGGTTGGCCACGTGTAGACGGGTATTGTCCTGAAGCAGAATAATCCCTTTTACTCAGCGTGTCACGCATTTCGTTTTGGAATGCACGCCACAGGTCTCAGAATAAGTCGTAGATTTATGCTTTGATTTAGGTGTAAAGTAAGCCATCCATATTTCGTCGCCTGCGGCAGTTTGGCTTGAAAACTTGGCAACTTCCTCACTGTACCACAGTAGGAAAGCCAAAGAACTGTCTAAACGTTGGTTTTGAGTACCCCAGTCAGCTTTTTCGGTATCCAGCATGAGTATGACTTTCGGTACTTTAAACGTTCTGTAATAACTGCATAAAACACGCTTGTTGACACTTCGCTCCACATTCGTATGACCATCTACACAAGCTGTCACGCATCTCCGTACCATCGCAACACTCATAACGTTTTGTCCATACACTTCACTAGTCTAACGATAATTTCAGCCACTTTCGCGTCTCTACCACTAGGGAAACGAATCCCAGCGCGTATTTCACACTCGGAGGCATTCTCAGTCGGAAGAGGCATTTTAAATGCAAACGTAAAGACGCCAAATGACTCTTTAATGACGTCTGTGGCTTGCCAACAGAGTGCGGTATACGGCGTGCATGAGCCAAATGCCGACCGCGGTTGAATTTCATAACGGTGCTTTAAAAGCACGCCTCATCCTAGTGGTGGCGTTTCGTCGTGTTTTGTCTCTTACGTCTTTTCACAACGATGCACAATGTGTTAAAGTGTAAACAGCACAGACATACTAAGCACTTCAACACTTTGTATGCTGTTCTGAAAAGGCATAGGGGCTAAAACAAGACTAAACGTATATCGTATTCGAACATTGTGAATTACCTCGAAGAGAATGGTCTATTGACACCGAGTCAACTGGCTCTTTATACACACGAAGTTTTGAGTGCTATTGACAAGGGATTTCAAACTGATTTCGTATTTCTAGATTTCCGAAAGGCTTTTGTTACTGTACCATACAAACGGCTTGTAGTGAAATTGCGTGCTCATGGAATATCAAAGTTCCTGGCAGATTAAAACTGTGTGCCGGACCAAGACTCGAACTCGGGACCTTTGCCTTTCGCGGGCAAGTGCTCTACCATCTGAATTAACGAAGCACGACTCACACCTCGTCCTCACAGTCGTCCTTGGGTAACTCAGATGGTAGAGAACTTGCCCGCGAAAGGCAAAGGTCCCGAGTTCGAGTCTTGGTCCGGCACACAGTTTTAATCTGCCAGGAAGTTTGATATCAACGAAATCTCATCATGGAATATCGTTTTACTTATGTGACTGAATTCGTGATTTCCTGTCAGAGAGGTCACAGTTCATAGTTACTGACGGGAAGTTGTCGAGTAAAATAGAAGTGATTTCTGCCGTTCCCCAAGGTAGTGTTGTAGGCCCTCTGCTGATCCTTATCTATTTAAACGATATAGGAGACAATTTGAGCAGCCGTCTTAGGTTGTATGCCTAGGATGCTGTCGTTTATCGTCTAGTGAACTCATCAGAAGGTCAAAATGATTTGCAAAACGAATTAGAAGAGATATCTGAATTGTGCGAGATTGGCAGTTGACACTAAACAATGAAAAGTGGGAGGTAATCCATATGAGTGTTAAAAGGAATCCATTAAGTTTCGGTTACATGATACATCAGTCAAATCTGAGGCAAAATTCAGCTAAGTACCTAGGAATTATAATTAAGAACAACTAAAATTCAAAAGAACACATAGAAAATGTTGTGGGGAAGGCGAACCAAAGGCTGCGATTTATTGGCAGAACGCTTAGAAGATGCAACTGTTCAACTAAAGAGACTGCCTACTCGACACTTGTCCGTCTTCTTTTGGCGTACTGCTGCGCGATGTGGAATCCTTACCAGATAGGACTAACGGACCGAGTTCAAAGAAGAGCAGCACGTTTAGTATTATCGAGAAGTAGGACAGTGAGTTAAACTGACATGATGCAGGATTTGGGGTGGACATCATTAAAACAAAGGCCTTTTTCGTTGCAGCTGAATCTTCTCTCGAAACTTCAAACTCTTGGTTTCCCTCCCGCATGCGAGAATATTTTGTTGACACCGTCCAACATAGGGAGATACGACCATTATAATAAAATAACAGAAAAATTTGGAATGATGAAACACTGCCCGAAGATTGGAAAACGGTCCTGATCCATCCCTTGCACAAGAAAGGCACTATGAAAGACACTAACGACTACCGAGGAATATCCCTGCTACGGGTAACCTATAAAATTCTCTCACTCGCCATTCTGGAGCGTTTAGAAGACCAAGTCGCACATCAAATAGGTGAATACCTAGAGGGCTTCATAAAAAGTCGCTCAACATCCGAACAGATCTAAAACTTCAAAACATTTTCAGATATTATACTCTAAAATCGAAACACTACGTGTCGGTCTTTGTGGACTTCAGGAAGGCATACGACTCCATAGACCGGGAGGTGCTGCTGAACATCCTAAATGAGTTCGGAGTTGACTTTAAACTGCAAACATTAATTAGATCTGCCCTAACACATGCAAAATCCAAAGTAAAGCTCCTCTCGGATTCTTTTGATTTCAAAACAGGGATCAGGAAAGGTGATGGCCTGTCTCCAATGCTTTTCAATTGCGTCCTTGAAAAGATCATCAGAACCTGGTTCGAAAGATTAATGGAAACCAACTGTAGCCCGTTGCGAACTGGAACCAAATCGAAGGGGATCGAGTTGGACTGCTTGGCGTTTTCCGATGACATTGCCATCCTGTCAAACGACGTAAACACCGCTAGAATTCAAATTGAACTGTGAAAATAAATCGCTCAACAAACTGGTCTGCAAATACAATTCAGGAAACAGAAGTCATGACTAACATTAAAGACGCCCCACCAAAACTCCGTACGAAATATGCGGTCATTACACGGGTAGACAAATTCAGGTACCTGGGTGAGATCATCAAGAAAAATGTAGCGGATAAGAAAGCGTTTAGGGAACGGATGCGCAAGTTAGAAACAGCTTACCAAATATCCCACACGGTCTACAACAAGAAATGCCTTTCCCAGAATACTACGATACGTCACTAAGAGACACTTTTGAAGCCAGTAGTTTTGCAAGCAGCCAAAACCTTACCCCTAAACGCTGATAAAAGACTCCTCAAAGAACTGGTGAAAAAAGAGCGCAAAATCATTAGAAGAATCCTAGGATCCAGGTACAAGAATGACATCCGTCAAAAGAGATCCAACAAGTAAGTCTACAGTGAAATAGAAAAAATTACAGACGCAATCCATAAAAGAGGCACGATTTTATGGTCACCTCAAACGAATGGACGGAAATAGGTTAATCAAAAATATATTTCTATTTTTTGATTCAAAACCAAAAACTACGATGCCATGGTTTAAAAACACCAAAGAAGACCTCCAGATGCTACATCTCAAACCCGAAGATGCTTTTGGCAGAGTTCTTTGCCGAAAGAAGATAGTGACACACGGAATAACCGAGACGAGCAACAGAAAAGAGGACACGGTGTCCTTTAGACAGAAGAGCGCAAGCAGGCCCACCCAGAACGAATGAGGGAAATCTGGGGTCTGAAAAAAGCCAGACTCGGTACTAAGTGCAACAAAACTTAACGTGGACCTAGATGACCCCAACGAATCAATAAATAAATTAAAAAATAATAAAACATGGGAAATCAGAGCTCGCACGGAAAGATATAGGTGTCCGTTTTCTCCACGCACTGTTCGAGAGTGGAATAACAGAGAATTATTGTGGAGGTGGTTCGATTAACCGTCTGCCAGGTTCGATTAACCGTCTGATTTGCAGAATAGAATTAAAAATCCTTGAGTATCGAATGGTTTACAGTCTTCATTTGGCAGCTACATACCGATACAGGTTAATTGCCTAAAGTCGTAGGCAATGGGGTAGTGGAAGGAAGGGAACGAACTGGAACAAATATGTGCACATGCCTTTTCTATTTTATACCTTACGTAACGCAGGACATTAGAATGTTTTTGATAGCCACATAACTTGATAAATGGCGCTAAGTACTCAAATATTCTTATATTGTAAGAGCCGTGGTAAAAATTACTGTTTTGAAGAGCGCGCCGCAGCGCGTAGTGTGAAGCAGTCGCCCTCCGTTTCTGGCGGTGGCGCCGCTGTGGCAGTCGCAGCTTTGGTGTCTCCCTCTGGTGGGAGAGGGGGAAAGGTTGCCCGTTCACGTGCATTTAAGGAGCGCTATGAGCTGGCCAGTGATCCCCACCAAAGCCATCCACTCTCGCCGCCCCGCCCTGCCTCCACAGGCCGTCCTTCTCCCTCGAGAGTCCCGCTGCCTCTACCGCTCTTTTCTCCGCACTCGTGACTGGGATACACTTACCCGCCACCGGCAATTACAACGACACATCCGCAACCTGCTTACTGCGAAGAAACGCCGTGCCTGGCGCCAGACATGTACACAACTCAACACCACGCTCCCCATAAACTCTTCGAAGTATTGGTCTGCTTTCCACCGCCTTACTGGGACACGCCCCACCCCCCAGTACCCTCTCCTCCTTAATGACCGTCCCTTTCCTGACAACCTTAGTAAGGCCAACCACTTTGCCTCCCACCTCTCTGATGTTTTTTCCATCCCCAATGATCCCCACTTTGATTATTCGCTCTTCCCTGATGTCATGGACCGTACGACTACCTCTGTTCCTCCCCTTGCTCCTAGCTTCCAGTACTTGGGCCACACCCCACCATCTGAAAACTTAACACTCCCATCACTACACAGGACATCAGCCTCACACTCCGCACTAAACGCAACACTGCTCCCGGCCACGACTGCATTACCTACCGCCACCACAAACACTGCCCTCCCTCCTTCCTTTCACTCCTTGCCACCCTCTACAATGTCATCCTTGCCACTGGCTTCTATCCTGACCTGTGGAAAACCTCCCGTATCCTGATGTTCTCCAAACCCGACAAGCCTCCATCTGATGCCTCTTCCTATCGTCCTATCTGCCTCACATCGGTGTTCAGCAATCTCCCGGAATCCATCCTTTCCCGGCGCATACATCACCACCTCCGCCAACACCACCTCCTCCCAAACACCCAATGTGGCTTTCGACCTTCCTTCTCTGCTGATGACCAACTCCTCCACCTCACTCATCTCCTCTCCCTCCAGCTTAACTCCCATCGTTCTGCCATTTTTGTCTCCCTTGACCTCGAAAAGGCCTACGACCGTGTCTGCCATCCCGGTCTCCTGTTTAAACTCCAAACCTATGCCCTTCCTGTCAACTACATCCGTCTGATGGCCTCCTTCCTCTCCTGCCGCCCCTCCTATGTTACCATCCATAATGCCAATTCCCACACCTTCTACCCCTCTGCAGGTTTAACCCAGGGCTCAGTCCTCTCCCCTCTCCTCTACCTCCTGTACACGGCAGATGTGCCCCAACCCCCCCCCCCCCCTCCAGTACACCTCTTGCAATATGCTGATGACACCGCATTCCTCGCCCTCGCTCCTACCCTCCAACGGTCCCAACGCCTTCTCCAGACTCACCTTGACCTTTTTGCTGCATGGTGTAACCAGTGGCTCCTGAAACTCAATCCATCCAAGACCCAGGCAATCATTGTAGGTTGTACCACTCGCTCCTTCCGGCTCCTGGATTTCTCCCTTACTGTTTGTGCACGTCCCGTCTGCCTCACCCCCACCCTCACCTACCTTGGCCTCACCATTGACCGTCACCTCACCTGGAGCCCTCATCTCCGCTCCATCCAATCCAAAGCCCACAACCGCCTCCGACTCCTCAAACTCCTCTCTGGCCGGACGTGGGGGTTGCACCCCTCTACCATCCTCCACACCTATAAATCCTTAATCCGTCCCATCCTCTGTTATGCCAGTCCTGCCTGGATATCTGCCCCTCCCCCAAATTCTATAAGTCCCTCCAGATCCTTGAGCGTCATGCACTTCGCCTCGCCTTCCGAATACGCCTCCCGTCCCCCCCGCGGATCCTCTATGATCTCATTCCTTTCCCCCAATCTGCTCCTATTCCTCGAACATATCCGCATCCTTTACACCTCCCGCCGTCTTGCACCCCCTCACCCCCTGGTTGCTCCTCTCCTCTCCCATCCCCGCCCCCTGCCACGTCTTCCCCATTGTGTCCCCCCTACCGTCCCCCTCTACAGCCTCCATCTCTTTTCCCAAGGTGGCTTCCGTCAACTCCCCCTCCCGGATGATGCCCTCTCTCCCTCCATTTATCCCTCCTATCAACTCTGATCCTCACTCCCCCTCTTTTCCTCTGTCCTTTCCCTGGGCTCCCTCTTCCCCCTCCCCCTTCCGTCCTGTTTTCTCCCCACTAAACATCTCCCAACCTCCCTTGTCCCCCCCCCAAGCCCCAAGTCCTTTTGTATTCCCCTCCTTTGCCTACCCCACTCCCTGTCGCATCTGCCCCCCACCCCTCTTATGGGTCCTCCTCCTCCATCAGCTCCTATCCCGGTTCTCCTCTTCGCTTTTTCTCTCCTTTCCCCCCTTTTTTTGTTTTCCCATCATCTGTCCAGTTTCCCCCAACCTGCTGTCGGCTGTGGTGTGTCGCATTTGCCAACTTTTTCGTGCAGTGTTCCAGTGACTATTCAATGTTGTTCGTCTTTCTCGTGTTGCGAACGGACACCATGCTGTCACTAGGTGTGCATTTTATGTCTTTTGCGAACAGAATCCAGACTGTCGCCGTGTTTTTTTAATTGTCTGTCTATTGTTTTACCTGTCTGTTTCGTATGTATTTTATTAGCTACATCGTCCCTCTGTTCTTTGTTTTAAGTTCCACGATTTCTTTTCACCATGTTACTCTTTAAGTCTCCGATTTTATCGCCTGTTTTTATTATTTATTCTCTTTATATTTCTCATAAAGTCTGTAGGCTGAAGAGCGGTATGCTAAGCTGCTGCCAGCCCGCCCCCCTTCGGGGGGAATTGAAATTCAATAAAGAAAAAAAAAAAAAAACTGGCCAGTGAGTGAGTCTTGGTCAGTCTCTCGTCCCCAGCTTGCTAGTCTGTCTTTCGTCAGCATTTGTTATGCAGTTACTGTCTGTCTGTCGTTCGGAGTGCTAGTATGTCTGTCGTTTGGATCAACCTTTAAAGCCGGCAAAATGAGAGTCTTTCCACTCCGCCAGTAAGAGAACTCAGCGAGTGGTCGCCCGGTCGGGGTTTAGTTCCTGCATCTGAGTCTGCGCGTTAGGCCGCCAGTCTGCTCGAGTTTGCTCAGGCAATGGTCATTGGCGGTTGGACCGATCGGTTGGTCAGTCGCACACGGAGACACAAGATGACTTGTCCGTCTTGAGCGTCGGCGTATGGGAGGTCGCCGCGTGGGTCCAGTGGGCCGCGGCGTATAGCGAGGGGTAGTGGCTTCGCGGTCGGCACGAGAGCAACAGGAGTCAACCCATGACATCGGTCTGGCCGGTGCGAGCTGCGACGCCGTGAGACGGGAGATCGGCGCGCCTTCCTCCGTCCGTTGAAGCGGCTGGCAGCGGACGGTGCGGGAGAGCGGTTTGAGGGTGCTGCGCCAGGTCTTCTCGAGAAATCGCAGTTTATTAGAAGTTAAGTGATTGGTGATATGTTGTTTGATTTACTCTTGTTAAATTCTACTTGTTTTCTTGGTGAGGTCACCAGCTGTTTTGCTTTGGGGTCGTCCCACCATTCTTCTTCGTTTGCCCACCCGCGGGAAGGTGGTTTTTTTTGAATAGGATGGTCCATTTTCCCCTTTGTGGAGTACGGGCGGTTTAGAGCAACCAGCGGTTCGGGTTGTTCGGGTTGTCTACCGTACGTTAGTAGCTGCCTCTGTCATGTTTGTCGGATTTGGTGTGTTAACGAATTTATTGCTTGGAGTGCAACGGCCTAGTACCTGAAATACGTTTTGATCTTTGGAAACTTTGATATTATTGCCTATGATCTTGAGAGGCGGTATCTGTGTACTGTAGAGCATCTTAACTATTGTTTGGCCAACCTTGTAGAATTTTATATAAGTTTGCATTTCATGGGCTTTTATTAAAATGATCATTTTAGTATACAAAGTTGCCACCCTTTCACCGTAAGACTTTTCTTAGCAGTTAAAATCAAGTTGAACCTTCGGTGGCAAGGTTAATATTTTGTTAGTGTTTTGTACCATTTCCATCCCTCCTACGGGGGGTGCATAGTTTGTGTGCTTGCGTAAACTGTTAGAACTCTTAGTTTAAGGTAATCTGGTGTGTTGCATATTTGCACCAGTGTAGTCTTTCAGAGGCTGTTGTGAGCAGTCGTAACTACGGCCGTGTCAAAAGGGAGCGACAAGGTTCTTTGCCCGAAAGCTCATACAGTCAAAACTTGTTTCTTTCTGCCTCTCAATAAATTGTAACTTTTATATTTAGAGGGTGCTTTCTGATTATAATTTTAAATCTGTTTCTTTCAAAAAATGCTTTTAGTCACTATTAAACTGAATAAAATTCCCATTTGTTCAAAGGAATTTGGTTATGACTTCATCAGTTACTCCCTGGTAACTACTTCCACGCTTACATAGTGTGATTAAATCTGTTAATGTTCTTGATGAATCGCTAGTAAATAAAATAAATTATTAAGAATATTCTTTGAAAATAAATCACGGTTCACGGTATAGGGTGTTGTGTGCTGTCCTTAGGTTAGTTAGGTTTAAGTAGTTCTAAGTTCTAGGGGACTGATGACCATAGATGTTAAGTCCCATAGTGCTCAGAGCCATTTGAACCATTTTTTTTTTCACGGTATATGAAGTAGCGCTAAATACTCAAATATTCCTATGCGCTGCCGGAGTGGCCTGCAAGCAGCGGCTGATTAAAACACAAGGTACGCATCTGAAGACTGGCACGATAGCACGAAACCACTAGTGAAGTAATGATGTCAAAATAAAGATATTAGCTTGGAATCCATATGATCCCGTTATATGCAGCGATCGTTGAATATAGAGAATGGAGGAAAGAAGAACAATCGATCATGAAATCCGTCGTTTTATTACGGCGGATCTGGATTTCAAAGTCATCTTTAGTGAATATGACAACAGCTGACATGAGTCCAAGTGTCACGTAGTAAAGAATATTGGTTGACGCAAAACATACAGGAGTCTAACATGGACGAATTTTAGACTCTTGTTTATTTTACATCAACCAATGCTGTTTACTATGTGGCACTTGGACTAACATCACTTGTTATGTGCACTGAAGATGACTACGAACTAATTGAAATACAGACCTGCTGTAATAAAACGACAGATTTCGTGATTGATTGCTCTTCTTTTCTCCATTATCTAAATGAAGCTTTCTAAAACTATCTGGAGCTGGTTGCTTTCTTCACCAACGATAAATTTCAAATGTCTTAGCACAATAGTTTTGCACGCGAGCGCGCACGCTTTGTTTTGTGTTGGCAGAAGAGCCAACACCGTGTTAGGCCGAAATGTACGCGTTTTAGCTCACGCAGGCTGGCGTGAGGAGGGAAGAACTATACTGACGTGAGGTCTGGAACATGACAAGGAATGAGAATTCAGAAAGCGGACGTAATTAGTTTGATACTTAACTTTAATCCATCAATGATGAACGTCGCTCTTGACGGTACATGATTCACCATATTATCTGTTCAGAATACATTCTTGAAGATATTAATTATAGTAACTGAATATGGCGCCTTGCTAGGTCGTAGCAAATGACGTAGCTGAAGGCTATGCTAAACTGTTGTCTCTGCAAATGAGAGCGTACGTTGTGAACCATCGCTAGCAAAGTCGGCTGTACAACTGGGGCGAGTGCTAGGGAGTCTCTCTAGACTAGACCTGCCGTGTGGCGACGCTCGGTCTGCAATCACTGATAGTGGCGACACGCGGGTCCGACGTATACCAACGGACTGCGGCCGATTTAAAGGCTGTCACCTAGCAAGTGTGGTGTCTGGCGGTGACATCACACTGTGTGTGTGTGTGTGTGTGTGTGTGTGTGTGTGTGTGTGATGGGGTGTGGGAGTTGGGTTCGGGGGCAGTGAGGTGTCGGTTGTAATTCTCCAGGAAGGAAAGTGAACATTAGAATCACTCATAAACACCAGCATATAATTTTTCTTAATCATTCGTAAAATGTCTATGGCAATTGAAACAACAAATCTCTGTAACCATTCAAAGTTTTTATTCTTTTCATTACACGTTTCTACTATCAGGTGGACATATGCCAATTAGTAAGAATCATTCTGCACATGTTCTCCTCCAAAAACCGAACACACAAATCATCATTGCCTTAAGAGCTGACAAATATCAACATTGTAATGGACGTATAACCCTCCGTAACTCGTAGTGAAGAGTCTAGTCAAAGTGATTTTTCGTTTTAATTGAAAATCTTAGCGTTCACGGTCAACTATACCCAAAAAATGTTAGTAGTTATCAGCAACTGTTATTATCGTTTTCAGTCCGAAGAGTGGTTTTGTATAGCTCTCCACCCTACTTGCTTATTGTATTCACCCCATGGTCTGTCACCTTCGTGCCTCAGGGTGTAGCATATTCATCGATCCCATCTTCTAATCAAGCTGTGCCATAAATATCTTTCTTCTGTAGTTCGATGCAATACCTCCTCATTAGTTACTTCGTCTATCTGTCTGATCTTCAGCATTCTTCTGTAGCGCCATATTTCAATGATTTTATTCTCTTATTATGTCATCTGAAGTCTGCGTTTCATATCCGTTCAAGGCTATACCCTGCAAGATAAGCCTTCAACAAAGAATTCCTGGCATTCAAATGTATACACAACGGTAACAAATTCATCTCTTTCAACATTACTTTTCCTGCTATTTGCAGTCTAAATTTTATACCCTTACTTGTTCGGCTATCTTCAGTTATTTTTCCGCACAAATAGCACAACTACTTTTAGTGTCTCATTTCCTAACTAATTTTTCAGGGTTACCTTACTTAATCCTTCTTTAATTTTGTTGATGTTCATTCTTTTCAAAAAAATGGTTCAAATGGCTCTGAGCACTATGGGACTTAACATCTGAGGTCATCAGTCCCCTAGAACTTTGAACTACTTAAACCTAACTAACCTAAGGACATCACGCACATCCATGCCCGAGGCAGGATTTGAACCTGCGACCGTAGCGGTCGCGCGGTTCCAGACTGAAGCGCCTAGAACCGCTCGGTCACTTCGGCCGGCACGTTCATTCTTTTAATCCGCTTTCAAGGCACTACCCATTCCATTCAACCGCTCTTCTGAACCCTTTCCCGAATCTGACAGAACTGTAATGACGTCGGCAAATATGAAAGTTTTTATTACTTCTCCCTGAACTTTAATTCACACCAAATTTCTCATTGGTTTGTTTTACTAACTGTTCGATATACAGATTGAAAAATATCAGAGATACATTACAATACTATTTCATTCCCCTCCAATTATTGCTTCCCTGTTAAATCCATCTTCTCTTATAACCGTTGCATGGTTTCTGTCCAAATTGTAAATAACCTTTCGCTCCCTCTGATTTATCCATGCTACCTTGGCAATTTCAAAGAATGTGGCCCAGTCAGCATTGACAAATGCTGTAGGGTTAGTATTGTTTCACCTGTTCCTACAGTTCTCCAGAATCCGGACTCATCTTCCTAGAGATCGGCTTCTACCATTTCTTCCATTCTTCTGTAAATAATTCGTATCAATAAGGATGCTACACTTTTTTCTGTTTAAAAAATCAAAACGCATCGTGTTTCATAGGGAGTATATTTTTTTCCTTCAGATGCAGACAGTAACATATCCTGTGAGGCTCTTTATAGAAGAGCTTAATCACTCAGTATACCAAATACCTATATTCTCTGAAGTGTATTTCATATCAGCTTTTAGAGTAACGTATTACATGGTTGGTAATTCTGTCTTTAAGACACCTACGCACGGTAAGCATGGAGGTGCGGTGAACTTCCGTGTTCATCGCTAAATATCTTTTTTTCATATTTATAAGAGGATTTAGGTTAGCTGATCTCCATCATTGCATGCACGATTTCAGATCTCTCATTGTTTCATATTACGTGTCGTTTGCTGTGTTGCACTGTTTGGAACTTCATTCTTGAAAGAACAACTACGCTAAAAACACATCATTACTAGGAAAACAGCTATGTTTACTTAGATAATAGGCATTTTCCTACTACAGCATATCCACCATAGATTTCATATGCCTTTATCTGAAGAGAAAATGGGTCATGAACATCTTACTGTGGCTAAAAATTGAAGTAAATGTCAGGGTACCACGCGAACTAGAACAGAGATAACAGACCCAGCTGCCAGTGACATGAAGATCGTTGGTCTCGTCCCAAAAGACGCAATGGTTAGGGGAAGTTGATGTTTTAAGAATATGAAGAAGTGAACCCCGTTAGATTCGTAAAAAATGTCATACTATCACACATTTGGAACAATCCGTGCTCCTGGTCACATATTCACTATTGTTCTGACTTCAGGAAGAGACACGTACTCAAACCATATTTTAAGGAAATTGCAAAACGTATATCGTAGTTTTCTTGTTACAACGCTTTGTCTTCGCCTTCAACTAGGTAAATTGTGATAAGTCTCAGATTCCGGAAGATATTATATGCAAAATCATAAGATAGGGTTTCAACTGCGGTCGTCCCGTCACTTTACTGGCACACACACACACACACACACACACACACACACACACACACACACACACTCACACACACACATATATATATATATATATATATATAACTACATGGTGTTTCAAAAATGACCGGTATATTTGAAACGGCAATAAAAACTAAACGAGCAGCGATAGAAATACACCGTTTGTTGCAATATGCTTGGGACAACAGTACATTTTCAGGCGGACAAACTTTCGAAATTACAGTAGTTACAATTTTCAACAACAGATGGCGCTGCAAGTGATGTGAAAGATATAGAAGACAACGCAGTCTGTGGGTGCGCCATTCTGTACGTCGTCTTTCGGCTGTAAGCGTGTGCTGTTCACAACGCGCAAGTGTGCTGTGGACAACATGGTTTATTCCTTAGAACAGAGGATTTTTCTGGTGTTGGAATTCCACCTCCTAGAACACAGTGTTGTTGCAACAAGACGAAGTTTTCAACGGAGGTTTAATGTAACCAAAGGACCGAAAAGCGATACAATAAAGAATCTGTTTGAAAAATTTCAACGGACTGGGAACGTGACAGATGAACGTGCTGGAAAGGTAGGGCGACCGCGTACGGCAACCACAGAGGGCAACGCGCAGCTAGTGCAGCAGGTGATCCAACAGCGGCCTCGGGTTTCCGTTCGCCGTGTTGCAGCTGCGGTCCAAATGACGCCAACGTCCACGTATCGTCTCATGCGCCAGAGTTTACACCTCTATCCGTACAAAATTCAAACGCGGCAACCCCTCAGCGCCGCTACCATTGCTGCACGAGAGACATTCGCTAACGATATAGTGCACAGGATTGATGACGGCGATATGCATGTGGGCAGCATTTGGTTTACTGACGAAGCTTATTTTTACCTGGACGGCTTCGTCAATAAACAGAACTGGCGCATATGGGGAACCGAAAAGCCCCATGTTGCAGTCCCATCGTTCCTGCATCCTCAAAAAGTACTGGTCTGGGCCGCCATTTCTTCCAAAGGAATCATTGGCCCATTTTTCAGATCCGAAACGATTACTGCATCACGCTATCTGGACATTCTTCGTGAATTTGTGGCGGTACAAACTGCCTTAGACGACACTGCGAACACCTCGTGGTTTATGCAAGATGGTGCCCGGCCACATCGCACGGCCGACGTCTTTAATTTCCTGAATGAATATTTCGATGATCGTGTGATTGCTTTGGGCTATCCGAAACATACAGGAGGCGGCGTGGATTGGCCTCCCTATTCGCCAGACATGAACCCCTGTGACTTCTTTCTGTGGGGACCCTTGAAAGACCAGGTGTACCGCCAGAATCCAGAAACAATTGAACAGCTGAAGCAGTACATCTCATCTGCATGTGAAGCCATTCCGCCAGACACGTTGTCAAAGGTTTCGGGTAATTTCATTCAGAGACTACGCCATATTATTGCTACGCATGGTGGATATGTGGAAAATATCGTACTATAGAGTTTCCCAGACCGCAGCGCCATCTGTTGTTGACAATTGTAACTACTGTAATTTCGAAAGTTTGTCTGCCTGAAAATGTACTGTTGTCGCAAGCATATTGCAACAAACGGTGTATTTTTATCGCTGTTCGTTTAGTTTGTATTGCCGTTTCAAATATACCGGTCACTTTTGAAACACCCTGTATATATATATATATATATATAATGTAGGTTCTAGTAGGTTCTATGCCTGTTGATGTCCAGGATAGTCTGCCTGTTTTTGTCTACCGCGAAATCCTCAGTCCAGTCACCAATAATGCTATGTAATTGATTTCATCTGAGAAGGAAATAAAGGTTAAAAGCTGTCATCGAGGTCATTACAGCTGGATCACTAACTTCCTGATTTCTAAAGAAATTAGGTTATAACCGTGTGCTCCATATGAGCTATGTATGAGAGTTACATCAACATAGATGTGTATTTTGGTCACAGCCGTTTTTATAACTGTGTACCATTTATAAATTGTCTTTCCATGATCGCAGATTTTCTCTGAAACTGCAAAAGAATGGCGTGAGTGCTGTGGAACAAATTGTAAAGAAGAAAAAGATAATGTGCCCAAGCAGCTCCACAAAGGCACACTTGATCGTACGCAGCTCTTACAAATGTAGTAATTCTCGGTGTCTCATTGATAAAGATCTGATTCATAAGTTCTGTTAATACTGTTTTTCATTGAAAAACGGAGTTATGTCACAAGAAATAGGAGCCAAGCTATCAATCTGTCACTCAGCAAAAGTTCCAAGACAGCCAGGGATATTCATAATTGGGGAGTAAATTGGTGAAACAGTGAAAGAACTGAAATACTAATATCACTGGGCAACACATTTTTTACCCTTTGCATGAAAGTAGGTGACTGAGTAATTTTCGTACACTGAATTTAAATTTCCTTTTAATTTTTCTGCATTAAGTGCAGTTTCTTCTGTATATTTTTTCTCGGTTATGGAAATATTCTTTAATTTGACACAAATTTCATTTCACGTGCAACAGCGAAACATTTTTCTCTATGCGTATTTTGACATCTGTAGCAATAGTAAACAGAAGTCACAATTCTGTATATGACAGGATAACCATTTTAGACCTGACCGTTAGAATAATGAATAATAGACATCAATTTGAAATTTATCGGAATCCTGCTACAATACACACTGCCATCCACAACACCTCTTCTCACTCCGCAAAATGGCAGCATTTCTGGTACGCGGTCAACAGAGCCAGCGAGCTACCACTCTCTGAAGATAAGTGTAAACAAGAAACTGAAATAATAAAACAAATTTCAAATGGCTGTAACGGCTCCGTAGTAGACACCATGAAACACCCAATGATCGCGAAACAAGCTCAATACAAAAACCAAAAAGAAAATACGGTCTTCCATACAAAACCATTCCTAGGCGGCATTTCATGCCAGACTGCCATTATGTTCGAACGAAAAGGCATCAACATATGTTTCACCACTGACAAGAAGATTGGGCGGAAGTTACCTGAAACAGCAACACGAGAAACGCACTGCGCCGCACAGGTGTATAGAAAATTGAAAGTTTGGACTGTGACAGTTTCTACATAGGCCAGACAGGCAGATCGTTTGAGACTAGCTTCAAGAAATACACGGCAGCACTAGAAACCAAAAACACCATACGTCAGCAGTAGCCATCTACCTGCGTGAAACAAACTGCCATACTAATACCACAAGTATCAGCATCCTACAAATCCAGTCTAAAGACAAGAAACTAGACATCCTTGAGACATTCTAAATACACAAACACCAAAGAAAACAATCTGAGTCCACCCTAAATGACAAAAATGACGTTTTTTACTGCAGCATCACCTCCGTTGTTAACACACACACACACAAGCACACACACAGCCTCCCCTTTACGTTTACCATAAACAATTATTTATGTTTTCAAGATAGTTCTCAAATGATCACTGGGAGGGACCTAGTCACATGTATACCAATAGTTTGTACCCTCTGTCAGCTTGACAGTACATATACCTATTTACATTACAAAACAGCTATCTGCCTATTATTTTGAAACATAATCAATTTATTGCTTCAACCTCTACCTGGATGTTACATACAACAGGTGTATCCTTAACAACTTTGTTCTCCCTCAGCCACTCTTCGCACCACCTCTACATTGCCCCCCCTCCCCCCCTCCAAACACACACACACATACTATTTCCACCCATCCATTCATTGTTTGTCATGAATTATTTAGTTATTTACATGTTTCTTTGATATTTTTCAAATGAACAGCTGACTTCGCTAACTCATAGATCTCAATAGATCCACCCAATAGCCAATAGTTTGTAGCTCATGTCAATATGAAACTACATGTATCAGTTTATATTTTGAAGAGTATTGTTGTTGTTGTGGTCTTCAGTCCTGAGACTGGTCTGATGCAGCTCTCCATGCTACTCTATCCTGTGCAAGCCTCTTCATCTCCCAGTACCTACTGCAACCTACATCCTTCTGAATCTGCTTAGTGTATTCATCTCTTGGTCTCCCTCTACGATTTTTACCCTCCACGCTGCCCTCCCATACTAAATTGGTGATCCCTTGATGCCTCAGAACATGTCCTACCAACCGATCCCTTCTTCTGGTCAAGTTGTGCCACAAACTTCTCTTCTCCCCAATCCTATTCAATACTTCCTCATTAGTTATGTGGTCTACCCATCTAATCTTCAGCATTCTTCTGTAGCACCACATTTCGAAAGCTTCTATTCTCTTCTTGTCCAAACTATTTATCGTCCATGTTTCACTTCCATACATGACTACACTCCATACAAATACTTTCAGAAATGACTTCCTGACACTTAAATCTATACTCGATGTTAACAAATTTCTCTTCTTCAGAAACGCTTTCCTTGCCATTGCCAGTCTACATTTTATATCCTCTCTACTTCGACCATCATCAGTTATTTTACTCCCCAAATAGCAAAACTCCTTTACTACTTTAAGTGTCTCATTTCCTAATCTAATTCCCTCAGCATCACCCGACTTAATTCGACTACATTCCATTACCCTCGTTTTTCTTTTGTTGATGTTCATCTTATATCCTCCTTTCAAGACACTGTCCATTCCGTTCAACTGCTCTTCCAAGTCCTTTGCTGTCTCTGACAGAATTACAATGTCATCGGTGAACCTCAAAGTTTTTATTTCTTCTCCATGAATTTTAATACCTACTCCGAATTTTTCTTTTGTTTCCTTTACTGCTTGCTCAATATACAAATTGAATAACATCGGGGAGAGACTACAACCCTGTCTTACTCCCTTCCCAACCACAGCTTCCCTTTCGTGTCCCTCGACTCTTATAACTGCCATCTGGTTTCTGTACAAATTGTAAATAGCCTGCCGCTCCCTGTATTTTGTCCCTGCCACCTTTAGAATTTGAAAGAGAGTATTCCAGTCAACATTGTCAGCAGCTTTCTCTAAGTCTACAAATGCTAGAAACGTAGGTTTGCCTTTCCTTAATCTTTCTTCTAAGATAAGTTGTAAGGTCAGTATTGCCCCACGTGTTCCAGTGTTTCTACTGAATCCAAACTGATCTTCCCCGAGGTCGGCTTCTACTAGTTTTTCCATTCGTCTGTAAAGAATTCGTGTTAGTATTTTGCAGCTGCGGCTTATTAAACTGATTGTTCGGTAATTTTCACATCTGTCAACACCTGCTTTCTTTGGGATTGGAATTATTATATTCTTCTTGAAGTCTGAGGGTATTTCGCCTGTTTCATACATCTTGCTCACCAGATGGTAGAGTTTTGTCAGGACTGGCTCTCCCAACGCCGTCAGTAGTTCCAATGGAATGTTGTCTACTCCCGGGGCCTTGTTTCGACTCATGTCTTTCAGAGCTCTGTCAAACTCTTCACGCAGTATCGTATATATAGCTGAAGAGTATATATAGCTGAATATCTTTGTATCCTTATCAATGTATCACTTCCACCAACCTACTTTGTTTTTTATATATATTCCCGGCGGGGTCATGGATTTTCCCTGCCTCGAGATGACTGAGTGCTGTTGTGTCGTCTTCATCATCATCATTCATCCCCATTACGGTCTGAGGAAGGCAATGGCAAGCCACCTCCACTAGGGCTTTGCCTAGTAAGGCGGTACGGGTCTCCCGCATCGTTCCCCTACGCTCTGTAAAGAAGCATGGGACTTCATTTCCACAGCTGGCAAGATAATTACTAAACCTAATGTTTTCGATATGTCAATTGATAGCAAAAATGTGTACACAGTTTAAATTATAAAAACTTGACACAAACTAAAAGTTCTGGCTATACAAGAAACAAGATACCCAGATGAGGATACAGTACAGGCAGACCAGTACAGGATTTATAAAGGGAAACCAGCACAGATAGTAAAGAATACAAAAGGTCTTCGGGTATATGGCACAGCATTTGTGATACATAACTCATTTTCTACTAAGGTACTAGAATTTAAATCTAAATCACCAAGAATATCATTGATAACATTCAGAAATAAAAATAAAAAGTACACACTTATAAATGCCCATGCACCAATAAATAAAGACAACCAACAAAATCCAGAGAAAGTGCAGACATTTTGGGAGGAACTGGAAGAAACAATAGGGAAGATCCCTGAGCAACACACTACAATTCTGTTAGGAGACTTTAATGCACAAATTGGAAGAAACGAATTATCAAAAAGCACAGGGAGGTTTACAGCACACACTAAAACTAACATGAATGGCCAGAGATTAGTAGAGTTTTGTGAGAAATTCAAATTGAACATTATGACAACTAAATTCCAGAAGAATCCCAAAAAACAAACAACATGGAAATCACCGAACAAATTACTTGGCGAGTTCCAGATTGATCACGTGGCAATAAGTTATGATAATTCAAGGGACATTCAAGATGTACAGGTGGTGAAAGGGGCCAACTTTGATTCTGACCATTATCTGACCAAAATCAAGATGAAATTAACACCAGAAAGAAGTCACAAGAGTGACGAAACAAAAATAGCCAAATACAGAGTACAGGACTTAATGCTCAATCAGCAAGTCTTAGACGACTACAAGGAAAAGACAGATAAAATCAAAAGTCACAAATGGGAAGAAATTGCAACCTCAATACGAGACGCAGCAGAACAAACAATTTTACTAACCAAAAAGAAAAAGCATCCCTGGTGGAATGAGGTCTGTGAGAAAGCACTACAGAAAAGAGCCAGAACTTGGGAGAAATACAACTCAACGAAAAGGCCAACTGACTGGGAGCAGTTCAAAACGCAAAGACGTGAAACGACGAAAATCATTAAAAGTGAACGAAGGAAATATGACACACAACAAATACAGAAAATACAAGATGAATTTTCTAAGAATAATACACGCAATTTCTTTCAAACATTCAGAACTACAATAACAAGATATAAACCACCGACACTCTGCTTCAAAGATGAAAAAGGAAATCTGATCACCAGCGTGGAACAAAATTGCCAGCACCTAGCGAACTACTTTGAAACGCTGCTAAGCTGCAAAAGACCTGATGAAACCTTGACATTTGAGAAGCCTAAGAATAAGCTACCAGACTCTGAACCACCTAATAAAGAAGAAATTAAAGAGATCTTGAAAGGATTGAAAAACAATAAAGCATCTGGTAAAGATTCGTTAGTCGCGGAACTACTGAAATACGCAGGAGAAAACTTAATAAATAATTTCGAGGCGCTGTTTGAAGAGATTTGGAATACAGAGAAGATTCCGGAGGAATGGAAGACAGCATTGATTCATCCGTTACATAAGAAGGGTGCCAAGACAAATGCAAATAACTACAGAGGTATCTCATTGTTATCAGTGGCCTATAAGATCCTATCCAAGGCACTACAAAACAGGATTGAAAATCAGGTAGAGAAAGAACTGGGTGAATATCAGGCTGGGTTTAGAAAAGGAAGATCATGCAGTGAACAGATATTCAGTCTACTCTCCATAATACAACTTCGCGCACGCACATCGAAAAATCTAGTAATTACATTCATAGACTTCAAAAAAGCATATGATTCTATTGATAGACCAACTCTGATTAACACATTAGAAGAATTTGGGATTGATGATAAAAGCAGAAGTCTAATCCAGGAAACCCTTACGGGAACAAAATCGCAAGTGAAGTTTTTGGGTAGATTGTCACAGCCGTTTGTAATTGGAACAGGTGTTAGACAAGGGGATGGGCTCTCCCCGCTGTTGTTTAACATTGTCCTTGAAAAAGTGGTCAGGGAATGGAGAAAGAAGATGGCAGAAGCTGGAGTGAAAAATGGGATAACGTTAGGAAGAAATAAAACAAAAATTGAATGTCTGGCATTTGCTGATGACATGGCAATATTGGCAGATGACATCGAAACAGCAAAGATTCAGATAGAAATGCTGCATGAGATCGCTGAGAAGACAGGTCTACAAATATCGTATGAAAAGACAGAACTGATGATACAGGACAAAACAGACCCAACACAGACATTGCAAACTAAATATGGAATAATTAAGAGAGTTCATAAATTTAAGTATCTAGGGGAATGGATTACACCGACAGGGTTACCAAATGTTTCACTACAGGAAAGAGCAATAAAGATGGAAACGGCATACCAGCTATGCCGAAATGTATACAATAAAAAGTCGATCTCCATCAATGCCAAGCTCAGGCACTACAATGCGGTAATAAAACCAGAAAGTTTGTATGCGATTGAATGCATCCCACTGAACAGAAAACGTCTGTTGGAGAAATTGGAAATAAAAGAGAGAAAAATACTGAGAAAGATCTTAGGACCTAAAAAGGATGGACAGGATTATAAATTGCGATCCAATAAAGAGTTATACGAGAAAATTGAAAAACTGACAACATCCTTTAAAAAGAGAAGACTGAGTTTCTATGGGCATGTCAAAAGAATGGCACCAGAAAGAACGGCAAAGAAAATCCTGGAATACATGGAAAGCAGAAAGACACAAATTAACTGGCTGAAAGAAGTAAAAGAAGACATTGCAGAAATGAACATTATACCAGAGACAGTTTACAACAGAATGGAATATAGGAATGCCATCAACAAAATACAGGGATTCAAAGACCGAACGCAATCAAAGAAGACGGGAACAACCTGGTCGCAAGAACGTAAAGAAGCCCACTCAGAAAAAATGAAGAAGTACTGGGAAGAACGCAAGAAAAAGCACAAGAAATGACTGATGCTTAGCGTAGTCCAAAGTTGACTGTAACGAATAATAATAATAATGACTGAAAAGGACTTGTGTACTGGTAATTGTGTGCAGATCTGAAAGTAATAGGGATGCATCCAGGTTACGCGAAGCCCTGGAGCTTTCTGTGAGGGTGAGACAGAAGATGTGTATCTCCCATCACTGCATATTAAGTGATGTGAACAAAGATATTTGTAACAGCGCTGGACAGAGAAACGGAAGCATTTGCACACCTGAAGACAACGTTTCCCAGTATCTGCGGTGCAAAGATTAAAGGGGGACAGCTTACGTAATATACAGATTTCACCAACACTTAACTGAGACTGAAAACGATGCATGGATTGCCTTAAGGTTATTGTGTACGCAGTTTCTTGGAAATCGCAAATCTGATAACTATAAAGAGAGTGCGAATAACATGATAAGATGTTTCCAATGTATGAAGTGTCGTATGCCACCAAAGTTACATTTCCTTGAGTGCCATCTTGACTTTTTTCCTCAGGTATAAGTGAAGAACACGTGGAACGTTTTCATCAGAAGATTGTAGTACCGGAAAAGCGGTTTGTGGGGCGGTGGAACTGCAGCATGTTGGTAGAATATTGTTGGTCCTTAGTATAGAACTCGCATACAAAAGAAAACGACCAAAAATTTCAAAATTATTTATTTTTCGTAATTAATAAAACCTCTAGTTTTGGAAAAATATGTGTAATAGGAAATTTTTATTTTCAAATCTTTATTCCCTGTAGTTGTTGTATAGTAAAAATTGCAAAATGTCAGGGTACATTGAAACGGGATGCTGTTGTCCGTGAAAACTAAAAGGAGCGTTAAGTTCATAACGTAAAAGTGGGCTCCTTTTAAGTGGGTCCTGGTTTAGTCTGAATCTCAAATGGGAACATTACGCTGATACACTGCAACACACAGATTGGGTGTTGTATCTGTAGGGATGGCAACACGTTTAAGATATCTGTTCTCCTGCTTCATACACTATCTGACCAATATCATGTGAATACCTCTATGAGATACGGAATTGAGCAGAAGATGTCACAAGAGCCTGACTCTACAGTATAAAGAAAGTTGGCGAGTATTGTGTTGTCAGTATAGAAACAAGTTGCAGAATGGGTCTGCAGGGAGCAAAGTGTCTTCGGAGGTGGAATAGTCATTGGGTGTCAGCTGATTAACAAATCAGTCGGGCACATTCAATCCTTCTAAAGCTGCCGAGGTCGACTGCTGGTGATGTGAATGTGAAGTGGAAACGCGAAGGAACAACTGTGGCTAACCCAATACCAGACACACCTCATGCAGTTACGCACATCGACCATAGAGCATTGCGGAGAGCCGTTGTAAAAAATCGCATGAAATCAGTGAAAGGAATCACTCGTGAGTTTCAAAGTGCTACACAATGAGTCTGTGAGAACATGAACTGCCATCATGCGTAATGCCGACAGTGAAGTACAGAGAAGATAGTGTTACGGTATGGAGGTGTTTTTCAATGTTAGCGTGTGGTTCCATATGGCGCTTAAGAAAACGCTAAATGCTGAAGGACATGAAAACATTTTCTAAAGTGTTATATACTCGTACTTTCGTCTTTTTTAAAAAAAAAAACTTTATTTTACAATGAAGGAGGTGTACACGTTAAAATTACATGCTTGCGTCAGAAAATTCTCCACATTGTCCATTTCAGCACGAAAACTTTACGTCCTCAATGGGGGGTTGGGTTGTTTGGAGAAGGAGACCAGACAGCGAGGTCATCGGTCTCATCGGATTAGGGAAGGATGGGGAAGGAAGTCGGCCGTGCTCTTTCAGAGGAACCATCCCGGCATTTGCCTGGAGTGATTTAGGGAATTCATGGAAAACCTAAATCAGGATGGCCGGACGCGGGATTGAACCGTCGTCCTCCCGAATGCGAGTCCAGTGTCTAACCACTGCGCCTCCTCAATGGATTTAGTAGTATTCGATATAGAGGGTTCTCAAGAGGAGCAGTCAGTATTCAACGACATGACAGGAATGATCAGATGAAGCAAAATGCTTTATGTGGACATATGCCCTATTCCGAATGTTTTCCGAGATACACCTTTAATGTACATTGTTATTTATTTTTTGAGTTATTCAATACATTGTCATGTTCACACACGTACATGTACACACGTAAAATAGTGAACTTTACAAATGGCGTTTTAGAAACCCCGGACCTCATCCAACCCCATAAACAAAAAACCAATGGCGTAAGATGTGGAAATCTCGATGGCCGGTTAATTGTACTGTCACGACCAATCCAACGATTAGTGTGCGGTTGAGATGTTCCTTACACACCTGGTAAAATGTAGAGGGACTCTATTATGCCGGAAGTAAATTGTAGTCCACGTAGCCAAAGGAACATCCTAAGGGTCATCGACAAACAAATTTTCCAAAAAACTGCAAGTAATTGTGTCCCTTCAGCCGCTCTTCGATAGGCCTGCGCCTATCAACATGTTACCTATCATGCCGCACCAAACAATGACACAAATGTGAACTTGGACATTGGTTTCCATTGTAGCGTGTGGATTTTCCTACTACCATAGATGATTATTACGTGTGGTGTTGATTACATTCTGTGGCTTCTTCAGTGGTTAGTACACTGCTGGCCACCGTAAATGCAACACCAAGAAAGACAAGAGGTACCACAACAAAATTTATTTTGTAGATAACATGTTGACCAAGTATCAAATGATTACGTTTACAGACGTCTGTGACATGTGGTTCCTGCCAGAATCAGTAGCCAGAGTAGCCGCCATTGTTGGTGATCACCGCTGCCACTCGTCTCGGCATTGAGTCAAAGAGACGTTGGATGTGTTCCTGGGGTACAGCAGCCCAAGCAGCTTCCACACGTTGCCAAAGATCATCTGGTGTGGCAGCTGGGGATGTAATCTGGGTCACTCGTTGAGCAACCATGGACCACATGTTTTCTATCGGCGAACGATCCGGAGAGCGAGCCGGCCAGGGAAGCACTTCAATCTGGTTATTGACGAAGAACCTTTGGACAACGCGTGCCACGTGTGGTCGCGCATTATCCTGTTGAAATATGGCTGTGGCCGAGCCCTGAAGGTAAGGAAGGACAACTGGCTCCAGCACCTCGGATATGTAGCGCCGGCTATTTAAAGTACCGCCAATGCGTACTAGAGGCGTGCGAGAGTAATATCCAATACCGCCCCATACCATAATACCCGGTGCAAGACCAGTGTGGCGGTGCATAATGCAGCTGTCCAGCATCCTCTCTCCACGGTGTCTCCACACTCGAATCCGACCATCGTGGTGCTGTAGACAGAAGCGTGCCTCGTCAGTAAAGACAACGTCATTCCATTCTGCCGTCCACATCCGTCTGCCATCACACCATTGGCGACGGAGACGTCTGTGGTTCTGCGTCAATGGTAGACGAAGCAATGGACGTCTTGTGGACAGACCACTCTGCTGTAAACGGCGTCGAATGGTACGCGCAGACACTGGATGATGCGTTACAGACGCAATGTGCTGTGCTATCGTTCGGGATGTCACTGAGCGATCCGTCACTGCCATGCGCACAATTTGCCTATCAGCACGTGCAGTGGTGCACCGAGGTGAATGCGATCGACCACGTCGGTCCGTCGTACCCTCCTGCATCCAACGGTCACATATCCGCATTACAGTTGTTTGGTTTCGTCCAACACGACTAGCGATTTCTCTGTATGATAATCCACAATCTCGGTAAGCCACTATCCTTCCGCTGTCGAACTCGGATACTTGATCAAACGATGTTCGCTGTTGTCTACGAAGCATAACTGATCGTCTTGTGAAACAACCACAAGGTAAACACACGTGCCGAACGTACACTCGTCGAAATCGCCAAGCCTTAAATGGCGCTATGAGGTGGCGCCACAGGCGCGCGTGATGTGCGTCTGCGCTGAAATTCTAATCAGTTGCATATCTCATCGCTGCAAACCCATGTTGTAAATTTCACTTGATTCGGATGCTTCCTTCAGGGTGTTGCATTTACGGTGGCCAGCAGTGTATTTATGGAAGCAAACGACGATTGTCATTTAAACAGTGACAAATTCCAAGTCGTATGTAACTGGCGCCAATGCTAAGATTGTGGACATGCTGTATGTGGAAAGTTTTCCGCACGTAGTGTTCACCATACAGGTGTTCAGAAGAGTGATACGTGGGGGAAGATGGCGTGTGCTGCGGTTGTTTGCCGATGATGCTGTGGTGTACTGTAAAGTGCCGAATATCAGTGACTGTAGGAAGGTACAAGACGACATAGACAAAACGTCTAGTTGGTCAGATGAATGGCGCAAGCTCTGAATGGGGAGAAATGTAAGTTAATGCGGATGGATAGGAAAAACAAAGCTGTAATGTTTGCTTACAGTATTACTGGTGTCCTGCTTGACACAGTCGAGTCGTTTAAATATCTAAGCTTAACGTTGGAAAGCGATATGATATGGAACGAACAGGTGAGAACTGTGGTAGGGAAGGCGAATGGTCGACTTCAGTTGACTGAAAGAATCTTAGGAAAGTGTGGTTCAACTGTAAAAGAGAGCGGTTATAGAACGCTGGTGCGACCCTTTCTTGAGTAGGGCTCGAGCGTTTGGGATTCGATTGAAGGAAGACATCGAAGCAGTTCAGAGGCGGGCTACTATATTTATTACCGATAGGTTCGAACAACACGTAAGTGTTACTGAAATTCTTCAGAAACTGAAATGGGAATCCCTGGTGAGAAGGCGACGTTCTTTTCGAGAAACACTATTGAGAAAATTTAGAGAATCGGCATTTGAAGGTGGCTGCAGAGCTATTTCGCTGCTGCCAACATACGAGGTGCATTCAAGTTCTAAGGCCTCCGATTTTTTTTTCTCCGGACTGGAAAGAGATAGAAACATGCGTATTGTTTTAAAATGAGGCCGTGTTCATTGTCAATACGTCCCAGAGATGGCAGCACCGTACGGCAGATGGAATTTTACCGCCAGCGGCGAGAATGAGAACTGTTTTAAACACTTAAAATGGCAACGTTTTCCTTACTTGAACAGCGTGCAATCATTCGGAGTCTGGATTTGCGTGGTGTGAAACCAATTGAAATTCATCGACAGTTGAAGGAGACATGTGGTGATGGAGTTATGGATGTGTTGATAGTGCGTTCGTGGTTGCGACAGTTTAATGAAGGCAGAACATCGTGTGACAACAAACCGAATCAACCTCGGGCTTGCACAAGCTGGTCTGACGACATGATCGAGAAAGTGGAGAGAATTGTTTTGGGGGATCGCCAAATGACTGTTGAACAGATCGCCTCCAGAGTTGGCATTTCTGTGGGTTCTTTGCACACAATACTGCATGACGACCTGAAAATGCGAAATGTGTCATCCAGGTGGGTGGCACGAATGCTGACGGACGACTACATTGCTGCCCGTGTGGCATGTTGCCAAGCAATGTTGACGTGCAATGACAGCATGAATGGGACTTTCTTTTCGTCGGTTGTGACAATGGATGAGACGTGGATGCCATTTTTCAATCGAGAAACAAAGCGTCAGTCAGCTCAATGGAAGCACACAGATTCACCGCCACCAAAAAAATTTCGGGTAACCGCCAGTGCTGAAAAAATGATGGTGTCCACGTTCTGGGACAGCGAGGGCGTAATCCTTACCCATTGCGTTCCAAAGAGCACTACGGTAACAGGTGCATCCTACGAAAATGTTTTGAAGAACAAATTCCTTCCTGCACTGCAACAAAAACGTCCGGGAAGGGCTGCGCGTGTGCTGTTTCACCAAGACAACGCACCCGCACATCGAGCTAACGTTATGCAACAGTTTCTTCGTGATAACAACTTTGAAGTGATTCCTCATGCTCCCTACTCACCTGACCTGGCTCCTAGTGACTTTTGGCTTTTTCCAACAATGAAAGACACTCTCCGTGGCCGCACATTCACCAGCCGTGCTGCTATTGCCTCAGCGATTTTCCAGTGGTCAAAACAGACTCCTAAAGAAGCCTTCGCCGCTGCCATGGAATCGTGGCGTCAGCGTTGTGAAAAATGTGTACGTCTCCAGGCCGATTACGTCGAGGAGTAACGCCAGTTTCATCGATTTCGGGTGAGTAGTTAATTAGAAAAAAAATCGGAGGCCTTAGAACTTGAATGCACCTCGTACATTGCATGTAAGGACCATGAAGATAAGAGACGAGAAATCAGGGCTCATAGAGAGGCATACATACAGCCGTTTTCCCTCGTTCTATATGCAAGTGGAACAGGAAAGGAAATGACTAAAAGCGGTACAGGATGCTCTCTGCCACGCAACGTACGGTGACTTGTGGAGTACGGACAATGTTGCATCATTTCAACAATGTGTTGCTGCTCCTGCACACGCTGTTGAACTACACGTTCAGAAGACAATTGGGAACCTTTAAGGATATCTGTTTCACGCAATTTTCTGAAAGGTCTGGTAAACACCTCTACGATGAGGAATTCGACGTGTCGGAAAGCACAGACGGTATTCTTCGACAGCATCAGGAGCGCTAACATCATAGAAGCCGTAAACATACCCCATATCTGTACATTCTTCATTAGTGTCGATGTGTGGCATTGTAGCCAGCGCGTGTGCTAACAAAATTAACCTATTCTTCTTTCTGCTACACACAGTAGTCTCACATTATGTAACACGACAGCTGACCGCGTTGTGTGGACCAGGGTCGCAGACGTTTCGTCTAGTCTGGAGGATTATGGGAAAACGCTCCCTCCAGCTAAAAACAGATAGTTCGGATTTAAGGAGAAGAGGTCGCAGAGGTTGTTGACTGCGTCGGTAGGGATGGAGGTCGAGCAGACGGCGCTGGGTTGTTGCTGCCGTTGTGTTTTGACGACGAGTCGTTAGCTCCGTCGCGCGGAAACTTCCAGGGCGTTGGGACCGGAAAAGTTTCCAGGCAGGCGTGTGCTAGCCACTAAAAACACGCCTCCTCTACGTGGCTGCGATACGAAAGCTACGCCGCGGTTGCCTCAACGACTGTCGTAGATGATCCTGTTTTTAGTTTCTCCCTGACGGTTATGACGCTCATGATTGTATGGGTGTGAAGATGATAGGGTGATGTGTTTGTTTATAAAATAGCTTTTCCTGGTACCAGTCGCGATTTTCGTTTTATTTATATTTTCACGATGCATTTTATTTTCAAGCGCGTTTTTTGTGTGTTATGACATTTATCCGTATTCTTCCGACATGTGATTTTCTGGATTCTTCTGTTGTGTTTACTGCAATTTACAGGGTGATTCGATGATGATGTTACAAACTGTCAGGGATGACGGAGAAGGTAAATGTATCAATCTGAGGTAAGGGACCTGGTCCAGAAACGATCGATTCGGAAGTTATAAGCGAAAATCGTTCTGGTACCTCTGACAGTGTTCCGATGCTGTTGTTGCTAAGGCTGTAGTGCAGACAACTTTCAGAAATGGTAGTATGGACGAAAACAAGAAAAAATCTAGTAAGCATTGGCTTTAAAATGCATACCTTAAGAGCTATGAGCACTTGCTTATCTTCTCCACTGCGAAACACATCTCTTCTACTGAACAAGTGCCGATGGCTCTTAACGTATACATTTTAGAACCCATATTTACCATAATTTTTTATCTTTTTGGTCGATACTAACTCCTCCAAAATTTTTTTTAACAAAACAGCTTGCTGAAGAAGAGGTGTGTTTCACAGTATCGAAGATGAACAAGTGTCCATAGCTCTTAACGTATGCATGTTAGAGTCCGTGTTTACTACACCTTATTTGGCTCGTTTTGATACACATTAGCACCTCCGAAAATTGCTTATCCCGCAATACCTGTACATATATTCCACTGTCATAGGTATCAGAATGATTTGCGCTTATAACTTCCGACTGGATCGTTTCCAGACCACGGTCTCTTACCTCAAGTTGACACATTTACCCTTCTCCATCATCCCTGAAAGTTTTTAACGTCATCGCGGAATCACCCTGTATAAGGACAACAGAAGACTCCAGCACATCACATATCCAAAGCATCACGAATAAATGGCAGAGCACACAAAAAAATTACTTGAAAATGAGAATCATTTCCCGAAACGCCTCGTGAAAACACACAAAAAAAAAAAAAATAAAATAAAAAAATAAAAATCACTACTGCCAGCAGGAAATGTTATTTTATAAACAAAAACATCATCGTTATCATCTTCACAGTGCAATTTTTAACTAACGCTCGATCTTTACGTAGAATTCATGCCCACTTTGGAAAGAACTTGTACTTTTGGTTTTCCTGTGGACCACTTTTGCAGAAATTCAGTTATCTTATAAACAAACCCATTGTTTTCATAGTCGTAGACTTTCGCCGAACATTTCTAGGAGATGAAATTAAATGATAAGAACAGATGAACTAGCAGATTAGGCGAGCAAGGCAAGAAATGAATTATAGTTCCAGAAGGAAAATAATGACCCAACAGTTGTTCAAATGTCGGATTTATTTAATTTAAATATATAAAATGTTTTGGGGACGTAATTCCATTTTGAAGTTCTTAAAATGTCATTACGCACAAGCAAAAATATGGAAGCTGCGAATATTCAGTGCATATATTATTCTCCATTTTACATGTAATAAGGTATAAAGGTCGTTAATTAATGATGGCGTTTAATTCCGATGTGCATAACTGATGTGATGCCACGGTTCACACCACGAACAGGATAGCAGATTCAGCACAGCCGACGTCGATTTCTTATACTCCCCATGAGAATCGTAATGGTGTCTGTCCAGTATTCATAGGATCATCTAGTATCGTGGAGGGACCTGAAGATGGTATAATGGAACACTGAAATCAATTGCAATAAAAGTGGGACAATAAATACTGCTAGAGGTCTCATTTCTACTAGATAAATAAAGTTAACTCATGCCACCATGTCAAATGGAGACTATATTTGACAATATATTGTTGCAGTTTGCCTTTTTTTTAAGTTTGCCTATATGGATAACACTTTTATAGTCGTTTTCAAGTCTTTGCCATGCCTAACAGTCTTACAACGTCATTACCAATCTTCAAGGTTTTTATTTGTTCTCCGTCAACTTTAATTTCCTTTCGACATTTCTCCTTCGTTTCCTGCGCAACTTTCTCAACATTCAGATTCAGTAATATCGGAGAGAGCAGGGTACACACCTGTCTCACTCTGCTCTCTACTACTGATTTCCTTTCATGTCTTTTAACTTTTATAACTGCAGTCTCCTTTCTGTACAAGCTGCAGATAACTTCTGTTTCCTGTACCTCATACCTTCTACGTTCAGCATTTGAAAAGTTTATTCCATTGTTAAAAGCTTTTTCAAATTTACAAACGCTCTAAATGTTGGTTTGCCTTTCTTCAGTCTATCTTCTAAGGTAATTCGTAGGGTTAGTATTGCCTCGTGAGTGTTTACAATTCTCCGTAAACGTAACTGATATTCCCCGAAGTCGGCCTGCTTATTAAACTGATAGTTCGGTAATAGTGACACCTGTCAGAACCTGCTTTCAGTGGAACAGGAACTATTACATTCTTCTCGAAGTCTGAGGTATTCCGCCGGTCTCCTATATCTTGCATGTCAAGTGAAATAGTTTTGTCATAGCTAGCTCTCCCGAGGACATCACACTTCTGTGGGAATGTCGTGTACTCCGGGCGCTTTGTTTCGATTTCTGTCGAATTCTTCTCACACTATCATATCTCCCAACTCAACTTCATCTGCTAACCTTTTCCTTTCTGCAGCACTTCTCTTCCAGCATTCAGCTTTCCCTTCTTTGCTTAGTACTGGGTTACCAGGTGAGCTCTTGATATTCATACCGTTCCTTCTGTTTCGCCCAAATCTGTCTTTCATTTTCCTATTGGCGGCACTGATCTTGCCCGTAGTCATCCATACTTCTACAGCCTTGTATTTGCCTGTTTAGACATTTTGCACTTTCTGTCAGTTTCATTTTTTAGACGTTTGTTTTTCTGGCTTCATTTGGAGCATGTTTATATTTTCTCCTTTCGTTAATTAAATTCAATATTCCGCGATATCTGTAATACAAATGATACAATAATAAAAACGTAATGATAAATGTTGTGTGATGAATGATATAATGCAGTAGATGCAGCAGATGCTGAGGATAGATAGAAAAGTTTGTGCTTATTCAGTGGTAGTGTTAAATGTAGATATTTAAAAGAAAACCATGAGCTCTTGCAGCTACTATTCAACATTGGTTCTTTTTTGTACTTAGATCAGGTAAGGCTGACATCCAGAAAAGACGTAAAGTTTATTTTGCTTGCCTAGAAATCCAAAACCAGAATTCAGCACTTGCATGAATCAGGAAAGCATCGTATCCACATCACTGGATGAACCTCGTTGTCATAACTCTCCCCGACCTTACGAAGTGATGAAGGGTGGCTAGACAACGAGGAGGTGGACGTCCAGTTCATGGCAGAAGCCCCTTCATGTTTCGGATTTTACATAATGCAGTCTGGATTATGAGATGAATGACTAACCTGCAAATGGAAATTCGGGATGTTTTAGGCAAGAGCATTTAAGATCATTCTTCGTGTCAGACGGCAGTTTCCCATATTCTACATTGCGGCTTGTGAATATTAAGCTATTCCTTCTCCCTTCTGACATCTAGCTGTGACTTGGTAAATGGATGCTGCACACGACAGTATTCCGAAGCTTAGGCCATAGCTGTAACACACTGATTTTTATTGAGCTCGCTAGACGCTCTTTATAGTATTGTATTGCGACTCAACTAATGTACTGTATGCCAATAGCAACTGCTCTCCTTCTTCATTGGCTCCGTCTACGCAATTAATTCGTTTCTAGTGCTGTTTATCCTGTCAGTTCATCTCCAAGCCCTGGAGGTGAGCCATTAATGCTGTAATCGAGTTCCGATTCTGCAGAATTCGCGTAATGCTGCAGTATTCGTGTCGTGCTGCAGTATTCGTGTACCTCAATGACGTCAGCTCAGTTTCCACTGCCCGCGCCCCATGTGTTACTGAACTGGGTAAATGAATATTTGTTTGGTGTTTTTGTAGGTCATTATATACAATACGAAAGCTATCTTTTTTTTTTTTCATCATCCGATCGGTCGCGAAATTTAAACCACAGTGAAAATCTGATGTGTTGCGCAGTGTCTCTGGTATGCCCACCAATCACGCCACGTCGTACTTTTCAGTTCTGTGCGCAATGAGAGCACTTGAAGATGCTTAGAACAATAGTCTCCCACCAAGTGTGAAGTGCCTGCTGAGCGATTCAGCATGACTGCATGCAACTCACGTAACGTAATTGTTATGCGTTTCTTCTTGAAGACAACGGTCACCCGCACCCTGCAAGTACATTAACAACGCTCCTGCAGGGTTTCCCATTGGCAGTGTTTGATCCTCAACACCCTACCTAGGCTCACTTTACCATGTAGCGTTGCAAGTAAAACTACAGGGTGTTTCAAAAATGACCGGTATATTTGAAACGGCAATAAAAACTAAACGAGCAGTGATAGAAATACACCGTTTGTTGCAATATGCTTGGGACAACAGTACATTTTCAGGCGGACAAACTTTCGAAATTACAGTAGTTACAATTTTCAACAACAGATGGCGCTGCGGTCTGGGAAACTCTATAGTACGATATTTTCCACATATCCACCATGCGAAGCAATAATATGGCGTAGTCTCTGAATGAAATTACCCGAAACCTTTGACAACGTGTCTGGCGGAATGGCTTCACATGCAGATGAGATGTACTGCTTCAGCTGTTCAATTGTTTCTGGATTCTGGCGGTACACCTGGTCTTTCAAGGGTCCCCACAGAAAGAAGTCACAGGGGTTCATGTCTGGCGAATAGGGAGGCCAATCCACGCCGCCTCCTGTATGTTTCGGATAGCCCAAAGCAATCACACGATCATCGAAATATTCATTCAGGAAATTAAAGACGTCGGCTGTGCGATGTGGCCGGGCACCATCTTGCATAAACCACGAGGTGTTCGCAGTGTCGTCTAAGGCAGTTTGTACCGCCACAAATTCACGAAGAATGTCCAGATAGCGTGATGCAGTAATCGTTTCGGATCTGAAAAATGGGCCAATGATTCCTTTGGAAGAAATGGCGGCCCACACCAGTACTTTTTGAGGATGCAGGGACGATGGGACTGCAACATGGGGTTTTTCGGTTCCCCATATGCGCCAGTTCTGTTTATTGACGAAGCCGTCCAGGTAAAAATAAGCTTCGTCAGTAAACCAAATGCTGCCCACATGCATATCGCCGTCATCAATCCTGTGCACTATATCGTTAGCGAATGTCTCTCGTGCAGCAATGGTAGCGGCGCTGAGGGGTTGCCGCGTTTGAATTTTGTACGGATAGAGGTGTAAACTCTGGCGCATGAGACGATACGTGGGCGTTGGCGTCATTTGGACCGCAGCTGCAACACGGCGAACGGAAACCCGAGGCCACTGTTGGATCACCTGCTGCACTAGCTGCGCGTTGCCCTCTGTGGTTGCCGTACGCGGTCGCCCTACCTTTCCAGCACATTCATCCGTCACGTTCCCAGTCCGTTGAAATTTTTCAAACAGATCCTTTATTGTATCGCTTTTCGGCCCTTTGGTTACATTAAACCTCCGTTGAAAACTTCGTCTTGTTGCAACAACACTGTGTTCTAGGCGGTGGAATTCCAACACCAGAAAAATCCTCTGTTCTAAGGAATAAACCATGTTGTCTACAGTACACTTGCACGTTGTGAACAGCACATGCTTACAGCAGAAAGACGACGTACAGTATGGCGCACCCACAGACTGCGTTGTCTTCTATATCTTTCACATCACTTGCAGAGCCATCTGTTGTTGAAAATTGTAACTACTGTAATTTCGAAAGTTTGTCCGCCTGAAAATGTACTGTTGTCCCAAGCATATTGCAACAAACGGTGTATTTCTATCGCTGCTCGTTTAGTTTTTATTGCCGTTTCAAATATACCGGTCATTTTTGAAACACCCTGTAAAACTACAATATCCGAGAAATGCCAGTCGTATCATGATTGCCACAACAAAACTTGGACAAAACTAAACAGCGATGAAAACGGAACTGAAGGATAACGCTAAGTAACGAATATAGGAAAATCATACAGATAGGGGAACTCGGGGCAGAACGGGATAGCGGGACACAATGGGAAATTGCTCTTTTCTAGACTACACAGTGCTGCAACCTGTTGTATGGGCATGTAACTATTCTCCGAATGGAAGGGAAGTTAGGGCAGCCATTTTTATTTAGTTTGAAGTGCGAGATCTAAGTGAATTGTTGTCCGTCACGTTACCGCTTGCGTTGTTCTAACGTTTGGTAAGCTGTTAATTGTTAATTGTTTACCCTAAAAAGACACATTCCCTTAAAGTGCATGGCATTTGTTATACTTTAGTTATTTAATCCGTTTAAATACGTCAGTTATTACACTCCATAAAAGTTGTTCACCTCAAAAGTGCTCTTGGGGCGGGACGGGAATGGGATAGTGTCCCGTTCTGCCCGGTCATATTTTGATGCAAGTAGAAAACAAACTGTATTCTTTTGTCTTTCCCCCTTTCTGTCCCAGATGGTGCTGACGTACATGAAGAAGACTGATAGACAGCAATGGGACGTAAACGCGATGGAAATGGCAGTTTCAACCTTTCATCTTCCCAAATGCGATTTTTAAAAGCATCTAAGCAGTTCGATGTACCGAAATCAGCATTGGAAAGATATGTGCCTAAAGCTACGAATAATCCCGACTACATAATAGACAAACCAGATGGGAAATTTAAAAAGGTGTTCACTGCGGAAGAAGAACATGAGCTGGCAACATATCTCAAGTCAATGGAAAGCAGACTTTTTGGTCTAACAATGGAAGATCTCAGATCACTAGCCTATCAACTAGCCGAAATAAATCGCTTACCACACAGATTTGACAAACAAACTTGTCTAGCTGGACAAGACTGGGTTAAAGGATTTATTACGAGGCATCCTACACTGTCTATTCGCAAGCCAGAAAATACTTCAGGTGTTCGAGCAATGGGATTCAATAAAGTAGCAGTTTCACAGTTTAACTCTCCCAACCAGCTATGTCCGTCGAACAACTCAGCTTTCCAGATATCGCTCGAGGCTGTCATTCCAGTCCCACTAATCTGTCAAGATACACGGCGGGCTTCAAGACGAAAAGGAAAAACAGGCGTATTAACAGGTTCTCCTTACAAGAAGGAACTGCAGAATTCTGTAGCACGCAATGTAGGAAGGTGCACAAATATGAACAATGTCAGGACAGAGACGTCAGGTGCAGTGAAATTTAGTGCAAAAATATCAAATTGTACAAAAAAAGGACATCAACGACGTTAAGAAAAATAAAAGGGAGAATATGATGGAGAAGAAAGAATCAGAGAGAAAGGTTGCTCAGTGTCTCTACTGTGGGGACTTCTGCTCCATTTCTAATGAGAGCTGGGTCGCGTGCCAGAGGTGTTTCAAGTGGACACACAATTCATGTTTTGGCACAGACAGTGAAGATGAAGAGGAAACACTGATTTGTGACTATCGTCGAAAGGACTAGTAGTTAGTGGTTTGGTGGTTATTAAGCATCGTGCATTTTTCAGAATGACATTAAAATATTCTCCTATTTTGAAGAATGACTCTTTATTTGTTTAAATTACACATTCCTTAGTCTGAATTGCCTTTTATACAACATTTTGTCATAGTTAAATACGATATTCGTAATTCAAATTCAACGTTTATGCAATAATTTAACAAAAAAAATAGCCGCATCCCATTCTGCCCCGTGGGTGGGGCGGAACGGGAAATATGCAAGATTTTCTTTGAAGAATTGTAAAAAGTGCAAAATGTATTGTTTCAAGTGATTTTAAAATAAAGTACATTAGGTTACACTACAAGGTGTTTTTTTATTACTTTAAGAAGCGTTTCCTTGTGTTCCCTTATTTTATACAAATTTCTAAACATTAAGTATCCCGTTCCGCCCTGAGTTCCCCTATGCAAAAACGAAAAAACTGAAAGGAAAATTAGTCAATGGACAGTGTGTCCTGCCTATTCAATAATTGAGAAATGAAAACAAATACCATAAGAAGAACAACAAAAGTAATATGAAATCTTGTAATTCACAACAATAGAGATGTTTTTACTTCCCGTTATTTCTCAAATAAATATTTTGGATTAAAAAAAAAAAAAAAAAAAAAGCCCGGTCTTGGGTACCCACGATTTTCATCTCTTCACTCACGTGAATCGCTGGCTATGAGGACAGCATTTTGGGACAGACAGCGAGCTGTAGACTAGCGCAGGTAACTGGCGAGAATCACAGGAGGCTGCCTTCTATGACGAAGGTATTGGAAAGTTAGTAGCACGCTACGACAGATGCGACAGATGTCTAAGTCGGATCGGTGACTATGTGGAGAAGTAGCTGGCAAGTGTTGCTAAATATTGGAAATAAAACATTTTTTATTTTCACTGTGGTTCCCATTTCGCGACTTATCGGACACTGGAAAAAAAGGAAAAAAGAGAGAGAACACAAATAGTCCACGTAGCAAATAAAGAAAATCACAATAACCTTTAAATATGTCATCAAATGTTGTGTCAACCTTCTATGACGTCCCTCTCTCCTTTATTTAAGTGTGTCGATAATTTTCCGTACGGATTTTCGCATGTTAGTGCGAACTGCGAGTTTTATGTGCTGGCAGCATGGAAATGCGCTATGCAATGAAAAACAGACTGAATTAGTGCTCTCCGAAAGTTCACCTTAATACAAATGCTCTCCCAGCACATAGCATTCACGTAGCTTATCGAAAAGAAATATATAAATATTGCCCGCTATCAAACAGTTCTACGGAGGAAGACGATGCAACCACCTACGTAACTATATTGTTGCTACGATAATAGTAATAACTTTTTCTAACTTGGTTTTAACGTTGAGATGTCTCATTAACTTAAGAATTAATTCCACTTTTTAATGAAAGCGGTTATCTCAGTGTTGTTGAGGAAAGATGTTAACGCTGATACATGATAGAGCTCTGAAATTTATTCTCACTTACATTGAAATTGTAATCAGCTTGGCTTAAATATAACGACTCAAATATTAACTCTTTAAAGTTAATTACTCTGCTTATCTTATCTGGTGAAGCCCCTCAGTAATCAATGTTTCCAGCTTTAGCGTAATGACTGTCACAGCATAATTACGACAAACGAAAGGCAGAGGGCCAAAAGAATCTCCATACCAGTTTTGTTATGTTATCATCTTCTTAATTATCTCACGTGGAGGGAGATGGAACGAAGGAACACACAATTACGTTTAATACATATACTGTGAGAAAACACTTACATACATCAACCTCTACAAGAAAATACGTTGGTAGCTTTTCGTTTCCAGAACAAAAATAAAAAGAATTAAGACTATTCCCCTTTAGCAGGAGCTGTAGTTCACTGTCAAAGATATTATGGAATATAGCCTCTCTGGGCTATTCCAGTACATAGAAAAGGCATAATTACATTTATTTTTTCATGCACAGCGTTAACTAAATTTCATCGTCTTCTGCAGCTCCAATTTATTTTCAACTGTGGGTGATCGGTGCTCTTAGGTTAACACGCAGTGTTTTTTCTTACACGTTTTTCATGGGACAAAATTTCAACAGAATTTTTCCGAGAGACAATAGACTCTTTTTCTTTAAAAAATGAAAATAAGGTGTTTTCGAATGCTAATGGTGCTGTCGATAATAGATGTCGATTGCAGGACGCTCACCGTTGTAGATATTATCGCCCGTGCTGACTGTGAATGTGTGCATTTAGTGAGATGAAAGAAATGTTTTCTCGTAAGTAATCCTCTCAGGAACGCAGGGCACATATTAGACACTAAAAAGGCACTTGCTTATGAATAAATCAAAACCGATAGTAGAAACAGGCATGAATATGTGCGTGCCTACACGCACCATTCGTCACGCCTTGATAAAATTATGATATTGTCAAAAATAAAATATCAAATAAAACAAGAATTAACTGAAACAAGTGCTAAAGGTCTCCCTCCAAAACACGTATCCGGCTGACTACTAATAAAACAAAAAGAGAAAGGTTCAGTCAGTGTGAGATCACGTAAAAGTTGGTTAGCAGTTCATTATAAGGATGTTTACATTGCTTAAGGAAAACCTATGATTCGGATAGAAATGGTTGGTCTGATACCTAAAAAAGGAAGAATCAGCCACTCTGAAGCACATTAAAACAACTTATCCAGTAGTTCGTGCAAATGTTCTGACGTCACACGAAACCTTACGACCTTTCCCACAGTCGCTTCATTGTTTTTAAAACAGAGGACAAATCCAACAGGAAGGAATTCAGCAGTCGGTCAAGATTCAATCTGTACTTTATGGCAGATCTAGATTTAAACTGCAATATAGTGATCATGAGTCCGTATGAAGTGATTCATATAGAATCAAGAGGCTTGTTAATGGGCATGTTAGCTTGTAGATAGGTATTGAAGTATTGAGGTATTTACATGCCAAGGTCGTGTAATAACATGTACATTTACAGGCCTATTGAATGTACATGACTTACTTCACACGCACTGCTGATAGCTGTAGTGTAGCTGAAATCTAGACGTACAATAGAGTACTAATTAAATTGCGATTCATTGCTGATTTCCCTCCTATCTGAATTACATCACAAGCGCTGTGCACAACGGTTCTAATGGAATCTAGCCTGATGGGAGAACAAATCGTTATCAACAGAAATTGCTGGCCTCTTGTCACAGTGTGAAACGCTCTCAACTAAGATCTGGTACAACGATACCGCCACCGCACAAGAACCGCACACTTGGGTGTCTCCACGAAGGGCGTGGTCCTTGTGTGTGAGAGTTAAGTCCCCTATTCTCAGTCACTTCTTTCCACGGATAGTGGCGCTGATGAAGCATTGGAAGGAACCGGACTCACCAAAGAACTACCATCGACCTATCTCACTTCTCTGTCACATGCACATATTTTATGAGACTCATTTCGAACCGTTTGGCAAGCTCTATCGATCTGAAGCTGGTTTTAGACTTGGTAATTCATGCACCAGCCAAATTCTGCATCTGACAGTATCTATAGAAGAAGGATACGAAAATAAAAACCGATACATTCAGCCATAGGTGGCTCTTCCAGAACCTCTACAGGGAATTCATAAATTACCACTTTTTCAAGACCGTTTAGTCTTTTACAAAAGAAACAATTTATCCTCGATGGAAAAAAGAGCCGATAGAGAAACCAAGGTAGGCAGGTGATGCCTGAAGTGATCGCTGTCTCAAAAATCTTCGGAAATAGTCTTTGAATGCTGGCCCCTATTTTGACTGAACCAAAGGGAATCTTCCTACATGTCGGTCAGGGTGCCTGAAGATGGCGTAAGATATCGCCGAAACTGGTAGCGCAATAAAATAACAATTTGGAAATTTAGACGGCTGAAAGGTATTTGATTTGACATTCTGTACTGAACTGCCGAGATCCCGCAATCATCTATGAAAAGATGGACTGCAGAGATTTGCTGGATAATCTAGAGAACACATGGAGAATCAAAGCAGAACCCCATTACAAGTAACCTGCTGCTGCTGACGTTAGTGCGAAAAATTGCTGATGCAGTTCTCTATGCTACCGTATTCTATCAAAAACTCTTCATCGTGGCATAAGCACTGCACCCAACATCCATCTGAAACCGCTTACTGTAATCAAGTTTTAGTCTCCTCTTCCCATACTTCATTATCAAATTGAGAATTCCTTGATGCCTCAGGATGTGTCTTATAAATCGATTACTTGCTTTAGAAAGTTGTGAAATAAATTTCTCTAGCGTCCAGATCGATTCTGTCCTGTTTATTAGTTATCCGATCTACCCATATAGCCGTCGTCATTTTTCGGTAGTACCACAATTCAACTCTCTTCTTTTCTGAACAGTTAAGCGAACACGTTTCACTTCCGTGCACGCCACAGTCCGGACGAATGCCTTCAGCAAACAATCTCGAACTAGTCTGACGTTCAGCAACCGTATTTAAGTTTTAATGAAGGATAGAAACAGCCAATCAGTTGGACAAGTTTTATTGCACCGATCTGGTTTCTGTACCGACTAAACGCATCTTCATCAGAATAAGTTATAGTTACATAGTTTTACGTTGTATGGAGAGGTAATAAAACCATATGAGCAGAAGTGCTGTAGTCGAATAAGTTATTTTCTTATGTCAACATGAAAACAACAAGCACAGCAAGCCATTAGGGTTACATCAGACTGACTTGAGCATTTCAGGTAATATGGTTTTTTTATCTCGCCGTGAAATGTGAACTTACGTAACTATAACTTATTCTCATGAAGATACGCTCGGTCAGTATCGAAACCAGGTAAATGCAATAACGTTTGTGCAACAGTTGGCTGTTTTTATCCGTCATTAACACCTTCACCAAAAACTTCCTAGCATTTAAATTTATGTTTGGTGTGAACAAATTTCTCTTCTTCAGAAACACATTTCTTGATACTGCCAGTCAGTCTTTTGTATCCTCTTTGTTTAGGCTGTCGTAAGACACTACGCCGCCTAAAAAACAAAACGTCTTCAACCCTTAGTGTATCATTTGATAATGTAATTCTCTCAGAATCGTGTAATTTAATTAGGATACATCCCATTAACGTTGTTTTACTTTTGATCATGTACATCTTATAACCTTCTTTCAGGATACTATCCACTCAATTCAACTGGCCTTCCTAGTCCTTTGCTGTGTTTGACAAAATGTCATCAGCAAACCTGAAAGTCTTTGTTCTCTTTACCTGTAGTAAAAACTGAATGAGCAAGACGTGATATAATTCTATAGAACACTGAAGCCTTGTGGCATCTCATTGTCAAATACCCCATTAAATTCACCTCACCTTTGAAATAGGTAACGCAGATTCACAGACTTACAAGTCACAACGAAGCAGTGATTCTTCGTACGTACAGCGATCGAATACACAGATCCTTACTGAGCATACAGACTTCAGAATTGGTACGATCCCAAAATTGCAATAACCACGATCAAAAATCTGCGTGCCAGTTTGGACGACACAAGTGCCACATACATCATGCAGTATCGCATACGAGTATTTCAGTAGGTGCTATTCAGACATCGAAAATGAAAGACGCGCAATCTAATGTCAGACAAATTATCACCAAGCTTGTTGAAAATAAGAGATTCAGCCTTCTAGCACTATTTAGGTCAATGTGCTATTTCAAAAGGCTTGTTTAATGTTTTCGTATGTATATACTTTATGTATTGATGTACAAACGGCTCACCATTAGTGTTTCGTTTATACAGGGTGCTTCAAAAATGACCGGTATATTTGAAACGGCAATAAAAACTAAACGAGCAGCGATAGAAATACACCGTTTGTTGCAATATGCTTGGGACAACAGTACATTTTCAGGCAGACAAACTTTCGAAATTACAGTAGTTACAATTTTTAACAACAGATGGCGCTGCGGTCTGGGAAACTCCATAGTACGATATTTTCCACATATCCACCATGCGTAGCAATAATATGGCGTAGTCTCTGAATGAAATTACCCGAAACCTTTGACAACGTGTCTGGCGGAATGGCTTCACATGCAGATGAGATGTACTGCTTCAGCTGTTCAATTGTTCCTGGATTCTGGCGGTACACCTGGTCTTTCAAGCGTCCCCACAGAAAGAAGTCACAGGGGTTCATGTCTGGCGAATAGGGAGGCCAATCCACGCCGCCTCCTGTATGTTTCGGATAGCCCAAAGCAATCACACGATCATCGAAATATTCATTCAGGAAATTAAAGACGTCGGCCGTGCGATGTGGCCGGGCACCATCTTGCATAAACCACGAGGTGTTCGCAGTGCCGTCTAAGGCAGTTTGTACCGCCACAAATTCACGAAGAATGTCCAGATAGCGTGATGCAGTAATCGTTTCGGATCTGAAAAATGGGCCAATGATTCCTTTGGAAGAAATGGCGGCCCAGACTAGTACTTTTTGAGGATGCAGGGACGATGGGACTGCAACATGGGGCTTTTCGGTTCCCCATATGCGCCAGTTCTGTTTATTGACGAAGCCGTCCAGGTAAAAATAAGCTTCGTCAGTAAACCAAATGCTGCCCACATGCATATCGCCGTCATCAATCCTGTGCACTATATCGTTAGCGAATGTCTCTCGTGCAGCAATGGTAGCGGCGCTGAGGGGTTGCCGCGTTTGAATTTTGTACGGATAGAGGTGTAAACTCTGGCGCATGAGACGATACGTGGACGTTGGCGTCATTTGGACCGCAGCTGCAACACGGCGAACGGAAACCCGAGGCCGCTGTTGGATCACCTGCTGCACTAGCTGCGCGTTGCCCTCTGTGGTTGCCGTACGTGGTCGCCCTACCTTTCCAGCACGTTCATCCATCACGTTCCCAGTCCGTTGAAATTTTTCAAACAGATCCTTTATTGTATCGCTTTTCGGTCCTTTGGTTACATTAAACCTCCGTTGAAAACTTCGTCTTGTTGCAACAACACTGTGTTCTAGGCGGTGGAATTCCAACACCAGAAAAATCCTCTGTTCTAAGGAATAAACCATGTTGTCTACAGCACACTTGCACGTTGTGAACAGCACACGCTTACAGCAGAAAGACGACGTACAGAATGGCGCACCCACAGACTGCGTTGTCTTCTATATCTTTCACATCACTTGCAGCGCCATCTGTTGTTGAAAATTGTAACTACTGTAATTTCGAAAGTTTGTCCGCCTGCAAATGTACTGTTGTCCCAAGCATATTACAACAAACGGTGTATTTCTATCGCTGCTCGTTTAGTTTTTATTGCCGTTTCAAATATACCGGTCATTTTTGAAACATCCTGTAAATACGTATGCTTCTTCAGATAGGACTACTGGTTCTGTTGCAACCGCGACCGGAACGCTCGTGGGGTTGCCGAAAATGAAGCGCGGTGGGACCATACGGGAGCGGCCCGCGAACAAACAAACGAACGGCAAAAGGACGGACACGAACAACGACGGACGACCGAGCAAGACCTTAACGACAACACGCAAGAAGCAACGGGGTCACAAGCGACAACGAAACGAATCCACAACGTCCAAGTCCTGAATAGGAACAGCCGTGGAAACGACCTTAACTTCGTCGGAAATTGAAAAGCCAAACAGTTGAAACGCATCCAGGCCAAAAATATTCGAAGCCGACGGATGGTCGACGACAAAGAGGGTAAGGAGACGGGGAACACGCTTGTACGTCGCCTGGACGACGAACTGCCCACGAAGTGGAATGGAACTGTCTCCGTAGGCGACCAAACGGCGAGAGGGAGGTGACAACTCAGGAGAGCCCAGTCGGGTATATGTCGCCACATTAATCAGGGAGATGGTGGCCCCAGTGTCGATCTGAAAAATGACATCCGTCTGGAAAAAAGGCTCAAGAAGGAAAAAGTCAATATTGATACTGTCAGCTTTTGAGAATAAGTTATCCCAAGGTTTCAAACAATGAACTCCTCACAGCATCTATAAGTGCGTTAAATGGAAGAAATGGTGGTTCTAGCCATTTGGTCACAGTGCCTCCAGGCCGTCATTGGTCTGATGCTCTGCTTTCATCACCAGTTATTCAGGGTGAGGATGGTATGGGAGGTGCTGGCCTTGGTGCTTCAGGATTTGAATTTGGTGTAGATCCAAATGAAGATCGGGAACTTGTTTTGGCCTTGCGAGTATCCATCGAAGAACAATGACAGCGCCAAGAGGAAGAGACTCGTCGAATTCAAGCAGCTTCAGTGCTAGATGGTGCTTCGCAGGTTCAATAAATTTCTGTGTCAAATACGATATACAAGGTAAAGACGGACAGACCCCCAAATTTTTCAAATTAATTTTTATCAGTATATAAACACTTAAATCGCAATAAATTTATGCAAGATTGGTGGTTTGAACATTGTATATTTTACAGAAATTATCGTATTACAATATAAACTTAATAACATAGGAACATTCTTACGATACACAATGGCTTGCAAATTTCAAGAAAATATTAAATGGCAAGCAAAAGGCAGCAGGAGGGAAGGACGATGGCCAATTGCAAAGGGCACTGAAAAGACATTATATATATATATATATATATATATATATATATATATATATAACTTGTAATTTTAACTGCCTGTTTTCAGGCACTTGAAATTTATCTTGTTGCTTTTAAGATTTCGTGTTTCGAGGCCTTCAGCCATGAAAGAATTAGTTTTTGAAACTCGTAGTTGTAAAGGTTCGGGTATGTGCCGTTTTGGTTTAAAGGTGTTATTAAATTACAGTAAATTTCAGTTTTTACGTGAAACTGACCGACACCTTATTTGGCCCTTTCCACAATCCTAATCACCTGTTCTGCCCAGCAGGTTTAGCGGGCGTATCAGCCATAACACCTGAACCACCTGGTGGACGTACCGTCAGAAAATACATGGCTATTACAAATGATTGAAGCGATTTCATAAATTCACTGTAGCTCCATTCATTGACATATGGTCACGACACACTACAGACACGTAGAAAAACTCATAAAGTTTTGTTCGGCTGAAGCCGCACTTCAGGTTTCTGCCGCCAGAGCGCTCGAGAGCGCAGTGAGACAAAATGGCGACAGGAGCCGAGAAAGCGTATATCATGCTTGAAATGCACTCACATCAGTCAGTCATAACAGTGCAACGACACTTCAGGACGAAGTTCAACAAAGATCCACCAACTGCTAACTCCATTCGGCGATGGTATGCGCAGTTTAAAGCTTCTGGATGCCTCTGTAAGGGGAAATCAACGGGTCGGCCTGCAGTGAGCGAAGAAACGGTTGAACGCGTGCGGGCAGGTTTCACGCGTAGCCCGCGGAAGTCGACGAATAAAGCAAGCAGGGAGCTAAACGTACCACAGCCGACGGTTTGGAAAATCTTACGGAAAAGGCTAAAGCAGAAGCCTTACCGTTTACAATTGCTACAAGCCCTGACACCCGATGACAAAGTCAAACGCTTTGAATTTTCGGCGCGGTTGCAACAGCTCATGGAAGAGGATGCGTTCAGTGCGAAACATGTTTTCAGTGATGAAGCAACATTTTTTCTTAATGGTGAAGTGAACAGACACAATGAGCGAATCTGGGCGGTAGAGAATCCTCACGCATTCGTGCAGCAAATTCGCAATTCACCGAAAGTTAACGAGTTTTGTGCAATCTCACAGTTTAAAGTTTACGGCCCCTTTTTCTTCTGCGAAAAAAACGTTACAGGACACGTGTATCTGGACATGCTGGAAAATTGGTTCATGCCACAACTGGAGACCGACAGCGCCGACTTCTATCATTCAACAGGATGGTACTCCACCGCACTTCCATCATGATGTTCGGCATTTCTTAAACAGGAGATTGGAAAACCGATGGATCGGTCGTGGTGGAGATCATGATCAGCAATTCATGTCATGGCCTCCACGCTCTCCCGACTTAACCCCATGCGATTTCTTTCTGTGGGGTTATGTGAAAGATTCAGTGTTTAAACCTCCTCTACCAAGAAACGTGCCAGAACTGCGAGCTCGCATCAACGATGCTTTCGAACTCATTGATGGGGACATGCTGCGCCGAGTGTGGGAGGAACTTGATTATCGGCTTGATGTCTGCCGAATCACTAAAAGACCACATATAGAACATTTGTGAATGCTTAAAAAAACTTTTTGAGTTTTTGTATGTTTGTGCAAAGCATTGTGAAAATATCTCAAATAATAAAATTATTGTAGAGCTGTGAAATCGCTTCAATCATTTGTAATAACCCTGTATATACAGGGTGAGTCACCTAACATTACCGCTGGATATATTTCGTAAACCACATCAAATACCGACGAATCGATTCCACAGACCGAACGTGAGGAGAGGGGCTAGTGTAATTGGTTAATACAAACCATAAAAAAATGCACGGAAGTATGTTTTTTAACACAAACCTACGTTTTTTTTAAATGGAACCATGTTAGTTTTGTTAGCACATCTCAACATATAAACAAATACGTAATTAGTGCCGTTTGTTGCATTGTAAAATGTTAATTACATCAGGAGATATTGTAACCTAAAGTTGACGCTTGAGTACCACTCCTCCGCTGTTCGATCGTGTGTATCAGAGAGCACCGAATTACGTAGGGATCCAAAGGGAACGGTGATGGACCTTAGGTACAGAAGAGACTGGAACAGCACATTAAGTTCACATGCTAACGCCTTTTTATTGGTCTTTTTCAATGACGCACATGTACATTACCATGAGGGGTGAGGTACACGCACACACGTGGTTTCCGTTTTCAATTACGGAGTGGAATAGAGTGTGTCCCGACATGTCAGGCCAATAGATGTTCAATGTGGTGGCCATCATTTGCTGCACACAATTGCAATCTCTGGCGTAATGAATGTCGTACACGCCGCAGTACATCTGGTGTAATGTTGCCGCAGGCTGCCACAATACGTTGTTTCATATCCTCTGGGGTTGTAGGCACATCACGGTACACATTCTCCTTTAACGTACCCCACAGAAAGAAGTCCAGAGGTGTAAGATCAGGAGAACGGGCTGGCCAATTTATGCGTCCTCCACGTCCTATGAAACGCCCGTCGAACATCCTGTCAAGGGTCAGCCTAGTGTTAATTACGGAATGTGCAGATGCACCATCATGCTGATACCACATACGTCGACGCGTTTCCAGTGGGACATTTTCGAGCAACGTTGGCAGATCATTCTGTAGAAACGTGATGTATGTTGCAGCTGTTTGGGCCCCTGCAATGAAGTGAGGACCAATGAGGTGGTCGCCAATGATTCCGCACCATACATTTACAGTCCACGGTCGCTGTCGCTCTACCTGTCTGAGCCAGCGAGGATTGTCCACGGACCAGTAATGCATGTTCCGTAGATTCACTACCCTGTGGTTTGTGAAACCCGTTTCATCGGTAAACAGGTAGAACTGCAACGCGTTCTCTGTTAATGCCCATTGACAGAACTGCACTCGGTGGTTAAAGTCATCACCATGTAATTGCTGATGTAGCGACACATGAAACGGGTGAAAGCGGTGACAATGCAGTATGCGCATGACACTACTTTGATTCAGTCCACCGGCTCTCGCAATGTCCCGTGTACTCACGTGTGGGTTCATGGCAACAGCAGCTAACACACCAACTGCACCCGCTTCTCCTGTGACAGGCTTGTTACGGACCCGTTTGCGTGCTACGACCATACCTGTCGCATACAGTTGGCGGTAGATGTTTTGCAATGTGCGGCACGTTGGATGCTCTCTGTCCGGGCACCGTTCTCCATACACCCTGCAGGCTTCAGCTGCATTTCGTCGACACTCGCCATAGATGAGAATCATCTCCGCCTTTTCAGAGTTCGAATACACCATGGTCACAGTTCCTACAACACTACACTATCAGAGACGTCTGGTAACACGGTGTACTACAGTTGGTCTGCGTGCGGAGACGAATGCAGAATAACAATAGCAGCAAGCGCTACATGCGGACACTGCGACAGCTAGAACAAACCACAACAGTGCACTACAGCCACACTCGTAAACACGGTCGTCATCGTAAACATGTCCCTGCAGATGCTGCTCGCCGACCGTGGCCCGTGTTTGTTACAACACGCAACTGAACGTCGGAGGTTTCAAGCGTCAAATTTAGGTTACAATATCTCCGGATGTAACTAACATTTTACAATGCAACAAACGGCACTGATTACGTATTTGTTTATATGTTGAGATGTGCTAACAAGAATAACGTGGTTCCATTTAAAAAAACGTAGGTTTGTGTTAAAAAACATACTTCCGTGCATTTTTGTATGGTTTGTATTAAACAATTACACTAGCCCCTCTCCTCACGTTCGGTCTGTGGAATCGGTTCGTCAGTATTTGATGTGGTTTACGAAATATATCCAGCGGTAACGTTAGGTGACTCACCCTATATGTATATACATATATCATAGCTAGGCGGAGCCTGCCGGGGTGGTCGAGCGGTCCTAGGCGCTTCAGTCTGGAACCGCGCGACCGCTACGGTCGCAGGTTCGAATCCTGCCTCGGGCATTGGTGTGTGTGATGTCCTTAGTTTAGTTAGGTTTAAGTAGTTCTAAGTTCTGGGGGACTGATGACATCAGATGTTAAGTCCCATAGTGCTCAGAGCCATTTGAACCATTTGAGCTAGGCGGAAAGCCTCAAGGCAAAACTGGTTAGAACACTCATGTTCAAGTCGCAATACAAACGGCTGAAGGCCACAATTAAATTTCAAAATTTTAAAATATATTACCATAGTCCTTTAAAGGCAGAAGAAATGGTTCAAATGGCTCTGAGCACTATGAGACTCAACTGCTGTGGTTATAAGTCCCCTAGAACTTAGAACTACTTAAACCTAACTAACCTAAGGACATCACACATATCCATGCCCGAGGCAGAATTCGAACCTGCGACCGTAGCGGTCGTGCGGTTCCAGACTGTAGCGCCTTTAACCGCTCGGCCACTCCGGCCGGCCAAGGCAGAAGACCGCAATGTTTTCGCTTAAAGGGAAATTTTGAGAGTAAGGCTTTAAGCGGCTGAAAACCAACAGTTGATTTTCCAAAAATTCAAAATACCTTAACATTTAAGTTTTCAATGACTGAACGCGCACTAAATGAAAAAGCAACGCAACGCCCTAACTAAATTTAAGAATAAGGTTTTAAGCGGCTGAAGGCCCACAATTGATTTACATAAATTGATTTACATAAAACACAATAAAAAAAAATTTTCCTTTAAACCATTGGCTATATTAGATTACCAACAGACCATTAAACACCCATGAAAAGGACAATAGAGACAACGGCACTCAGACGCCTCCATGAGGGAGGGGGGGGGGGGCTGCCCTCGAAACATTTACGTTCACTTAGATGAGACAGGTGCTGGGCCCAACTACACTTGATCCGCCAGTAACCCAACGAAGAGACAGTCATGGACCGACCGACCAAACGACTTGCTTCCCGTCAGTCAGTACATAGAACTCAAACCGGCCATGTTACAAACGTGATAATCCACAATGGAATATGTATTCGCTGTCAAAATTACACACCATGTTGGACAGCGACAACAGGTGAGGAAAGGACGCTGCCTGACATTACGTTAGTGGCCAGGGCAGATAACCGGAACACTAACGGCCACAAGGCAGAAAATTGCGCTGGTGCACTTGAATTGTAGTGAACCAATATAGTTAATTCCACCGCACGGTGGCTCGATTTCACCACTGCAAACACTCGGTGTTGCTCACAGGAAAAACCACCCAACAGCGAACCACAGAAACGAACGACACAACAAGAACGGATGTGGCTTGGGTACTTAGCACACCACTCAACCTTGACGTCCTGGACGGCGAGCCACGAAGCTCGTAGCGATCGGACAGCTCCACACACGCCGGCCAGCGGACCCAGCCAACTGCACCGCACCGAGGTATCCTCCCTGGTCCGCACCAACCGACCGACTACCCTCAGAATGTCGAGAACATCTAAAACAGTCGTCAGTGTAAATAGCGCCAACTACACACACTACCTGCCAATCACTTGCACGAAGACCTGAACGATACCCAACACTAACTAAGCATGCACGAAGGCAAATCGGGCGTCGATGCACGCACCACAGCCGACTCCAGAACGATTGGCGAGCTAAAAAGCGTCGTCCGGTTGGGGGACCGACCGACGATCCACCAAGACCGTGGCCCGGCTCAAGTGATGCGTGGCGGCAATGGTCGGGCGAGCCACGTCGACGCAGACCGCACAGCTCCAACCCGACTGCACTAATGGCGCATGGCAACTCCCCAACTGGCAGGTCCGGACTGCGCTCCAGACGCGTTCCGACTGACTGGCAGCCCGAACTCGCGACCCGAACTCCCTTACGACAGACAACGACCGGGCCAGTAATAGCAGTCGAGCAAAGATACTACAAGAGGGGATGTATCGACACGTGCTGCTAGTGCCACACACGGTCTGGGAAAGCAACAGCCCAGTGACACCAGTAACTTAAATTAACGCAGTGAGCTGGAGGTGCGTTAAAAACAGGGTGTAAAATACACGATGGCGGGAACATGAGCCATGCACGGCTCAATGGCATAAAGAGGCATAATATCACATAGGCGTACTAACCTCCAAATCATTGAACACCGTCCTCTCAATGTTATTGCGACTTTGCACTCATCCCCCATGTCGGTTTTTTCAGGGGTGCATGATAATGCGCGACCGCATCGAACTGGGCAGGCGGAGGAGCTATTGAGGTGGGTGCATATTCTGCGAATGGACTGGCCTGTCCGTTCTCCGACTTAAATCCCATCGAGCACGTATTCGAAAACGTCCGCATGCAATTGTCAACCGCTCTGGTGGAGGAATGGAACTCCCTACCACAAGAATTGCTTACCAGCCTTGTGGCCAGCGTGGAATGATTACCACTCACCCTAATAAGAACCACCTCTCCCTTTTTGTGATGTCCACGGGACCGTCATCAATTCGTTTGATTTCAGTGTAATTACTGTCATTGAATAAAAGCGTCCTTTCTGTTCATCTCGTTGCGTATTTGTTTCAACTGCCTTCTGTACTATACTGTTGCAGTTTCTTATATGTATGGTCCAAGTTTTATCGAGCTATGTTATCTGATAGTGATACATCCTCCGAAAGCTATTTTCATCTTCAGTTTTAGCACACCAGCGTATATAGATTCAAGGGAGAAGAGCTAAAAGAATACAAGGTCGAAAGACACTATAAAAAGACAAAAAAGGATTAAGCAGCATGTGCTTGATATGTATTTGCTTTGTAGCAGGTTACATAAGTAATCATTGCATTCGTATTGATGTTTTAATTAATTAGTGTTGTCTGAAAAGCAGTCATTTAAATTAAACAAATTGCCAGTATTTTTACCTTGTACATCAACTAAATACGTCACTTGCATCAGAATGCTTTTTAAAGAAAGTGTAAAAAAGTAAGTTTAGCACCACTCTCGTAACATACTTCGTGGAAGCTGACTGACTTCTAATGCATGTTAGTAATGTTGGGACTTTTTTTAAAAGAAAAGTCAAATGCGAAAAAGTGAAAAACACGATGAAAGCTGGTACAGTAAATAGAAGTAAAAACCGGTATTCTGCGTAAGAGCCCCGTTTATTACACGAAAATTTGGGTTATGAACAACTACGATCCTAACGTCACAAGCAGACGATTAGCTAGGGATCAAGTGATGGGTTTCTTTCTAAATCTCTTTTTGCTACCAGTCACGCTTCTTTTTATTTACATACTGGGTGCTTCAAAAATGACCGGTATATTTGAAACGGCAATAAAAACTAAACGAGCAGCGATAGAAATACACCGTTTGTTGCAATATGCTTGGGACAACAGTACATTTTCAGGCGGACAAACTTTCGAAATTACAGTAGTTACAATTTTCAACAACAGATGGCGCTGCAAGTGATGTGAAAGATATAGAAGACAACGCAGTCTGTGGGTGCACCATTATGTACGTCGTCTTTCTGCTGTAAGCGTGTGCTGTTCACAACGTGAAAGTGTGCTGTAGACAACATGGTTTATTCCTTAGAACAGAGGATTTTTCTGGTGTTGAAATTCCACCGCATAGAACACAGTGTTGTTGCAACAAGACGAAGTTTTCAACGGAGGTTTAATGTAACCAAAGGACCGAAATGCGATACAATAAAGGATCTGTTTGAAAAATGTCAACGGACTGGGAACGTGACGGATGAACGTGCTGGACAGGTAGGGCGACCGCATACGGCAACCACAGAGGGCAACGTGCAGCTAGTGCAGCAGGTGATCCAACAGCGGCCTCGGGTTTCCGTTCGCCGTGTTGCAGCTGCGGTCCAAATGACGCCAACGTCCACGTATCGTCTCATGCGCCAGAGTTTACACCTCTATCCGTACAAAATTCAAACGCGGCAACCCCTCAGCGCCGCTACCATTGCTGCACGAGAGACATTCGCTAACGATATAGTGCACAGGATTGATGACGGCGATATGCATGTGGGCAGCATTTGGTTTACTGACGAAGCTTATTTTTACCTGGACGGCTTCGTCAATAAACAGAACTGGCGCATATGGGGAACCGAAAAGCCCCATGTTGCAGTCCCATCGTCCCTGCATCCTCAAAAAGTACTGGTCTGGGCCGCCATTTCTTCCAAAGGAATCATTGGCCCATTTTTCAGATCCGAAACGATTACTGCATCACGCTATCTGGAAATTCTTCGTGAATTTGTGGCGGTACAAACTGCCTTAGACGACACTGCGAACACCTCGTGGTTTATGCAAGATGGTGCCCGGCCACATCGCACGGCCGACGTCTTTAATTTCCTGAATGAATATTTCGATGATCGTGTGATTGCTTTGGGCTATCGGAAACATACAGGAGGCGGCGTGGATTGGCCTCCCTATTCGCCAGACATGAACCCCTGTGACTTCTTTCTGTGGGGACACTTGAAAGACCTGGTGTACCGCCAGAATCCAGAAACAATTGAACAGCTGAAGCAGTACATCTCATCTGCATGTGAAGCCATTCCGCCAGACACGTTGTCAAAGGTTTCGGGTAATTTCATTCAGAGACTACGCCATATTATTGCTACGCATGGTGGATATGTGGAAAATATCGTACTATAGAGTTTCCCAGATCGCAGCGCCACCTGTTGTTGAAAATTGTAACTATTGTAATTTCGAAAGTTTGTCTGCCTGAAAATGTACTGTTGTCCCAAGCATATTGCAACAAACGGTGTATTTCTATCGCTGCTCGTTTAGTTTTTATTGACGTTTCAAATATACCGGCCATTTTTGAAACACCCTGTATATATACAGAAGCGTCAAACAATCTGGTATAGCCAAGCGTATTCAAACACAGAGATATGTAAACAGGCAGAATACGGCGCTTCGATCAGCAAAGCCTACATAAGACGTGTCTGACGCAGTTGTTAGATCCGTTACTGCTGCTAGAATGGCATGTTATAAAGATTTAAGTGAGTTTGAAAGTGGTGCTGTAGTCGGCGCACGAGCGATGGGACACAGCATCTGCGAGGTAGAGATGAAGCGGGAATTTTCCCGTACGACCTATGCACGAGTGGACCGCAATATCAGGGATCCGGTAAAACATCAAATCTACGACGTAGCTGCGGCCGGAAAAAGATTCTGCACGAGCGGGGCCAACTGGAAAGAATCGTTTAACGTGACAGAAGTGCAATCCTTCCGCAAATTGCTGCAGATTTCAGTACAGGGTCACCAAGTGTCAGCGTGCGATCCACTCAACGAAACATCATCGATACGGGCTTTCTGAGCCGAAGACCGCCTCGTGTACCCTTGATGACCGCACGACACAAAGCCTTATGCCTCGCCTGGACCCGACAGTACCTCCATTGGACTGTTGATGACTGGAAATATGTTGTGAGGTGGGACGAGTCTCGTTTCAAATTGTATCGAGCGGATGGGTCGTATATAGGTAAGTAGACATCCTCAGGAATTCGTGAAACCTGCGTGTCAGCAGGGGACTGTTCAAGCTGGTGGAGCCTCTGTAATGGTGTGGGGCGTGTGCAGTTGGAATGATATGGGACTCCTGATATGTCGAGATACCACTCTGACAGGTGATATGTACGTAAGCATCCTGTCTAATCAGGCTGCATCCATTCATGTCAATTGTGAATTCCCATGAACTTGGGCAATTTTAACAGGACAATGCGACGCCCCATACGTCCAGAAATGCTACAGAGTGGCTCCGGGAACACTCTACTGAGTTTGGAGACTTCCGCTGGCCACCAGACTCCTGAGACATGAAGATTATTGAGCATATCTGGGACGCCTTGCAAAGTGCTGTTCAGAAGAGATCTCCACCCCGTCGTACTCTCATGAATTTATGAGCAGCTCTGCTGGATGCGTGGTGTCAGTTCCCTCCAGCACTACTTCAGACATCAGTCAAGTTTTCGCCGCGTCGCGTTGCGGCACTATTAAGTGTTCGCGGGGGCCTGCACGATATTAGGCAGGTGTACCAGTTTCTTTGGCTCTTCAGTGTATAAAAGGAAATCGTGACTGGTAGCAGAAAAGTGATTTATAAGAGTTTCTAGCAGGAGAGATTTATTTCACGGTATCGAACATCAAGAAGACAGTCATTTTTGACTGGGACTTTTTTGCTTCTGTTATCGTGTATTTTCGACCGTATGCTTAACACTATTAATTAAGATACACCCTGTATTTATTGTCAGTCTATGTGTACATTTTCATCGTACTTCAACATTACCTCCATCCATTTCGAAGCATTGCTGCTATCGTTGAAGAGCAGACTTTAATACATTCTAAAGCGTATCCCGCATTAACGATCTCTTGCCCTTCTTTTTTACACCCTTGACATTATGCCCTCCAAAGCAAAGAAATCCGAGGGTCTGAACCCCTCCCTATTCATCAGCAAGCGAATTTTCGTTTTACTTATTCCCTTACTATCACAGGAAAATAAGAAAGTGCTCAATCCCTTTGAAACACAACAGTGTGAGCAGTGGATTCTTGCTGGAACTGTGGTTCCGAGAATAGCTCCAGCATTTCAGAAAGATGTTTCCTGTAATTCTCTCTTCTGCAAATGCAAAGGGTTCATAAACTGTAGTCTAGGTGAATCCAATTCATACATTCACTTTTGGTGTGTCTCTTTGCCAATCAGTGGCAGCCTCAGGTTGTTCCTTACTCGAAATGCGGCAGATGTGTTTTTTTAACTTTTCCGCAGTTGTGAAATGTGGCCTCATCAATAAGCAAAATGTGATCTAGAGGTGTTTGCAGCTCTTATCAAATCATAAAACGCTGCTTGGCGAGCCGAGGAATCATAGTATGAAAGCTTTCACGACCGGATGACATATCTTCTGGTAAACCTTCCGGGATGTAAGGTCGTGGTCCATGAAACTCTTCAGCTCCTAACGTTTCGTCCAGAGCTGCGCTGGACATCTTCAGAGGGGGGTTTCTCCTCCGGTGAGTCTTGCCGACTGACGGGTCGGACGTGGGTCACGCTCACTTTCTACGATATATAAGTCGCTCTCAGACGTCCGACCCGTCAGTCGGCAAGACTCACCGGAGGAGAAACCCCCCTCTGAAGATGTCCAGCGCAGCTCTGGACGAAACGTTAGGAGCTGAAGAGTTTCATGGACCACGACCTTACATCCCGGAAGGTTTACCAGAAGATATGAGCTGAGGAATCTTCGTAGTCTAATGTGTGGAACACTTCAACGTGGTACGCTTTTTTCTTTAGCGCTTTCAAAATAGTTGGTTTTGGCACGTCTAACTCTTCGCTCTGATGCATTCGGAATTGTTTCCATTCCTTTCCCTGAACAATCCCTTGTAGTACAGTACGCGTCCCGTAGCGAGATTCATCGACGTTTCCAGTTCTTTGAAACTTATTGTCAAACATGCGTGGATAAAAATCCTACGCCAAGATCTCAAATTTTCTTTACTGTTTACTTGTTTCGACTCATTACTGAGACATCTTCAGATGAATCTAAAATGTTGTTCAGTGTGTCACACTTATTACACGTCCTCGTATTTTTTTTAGAGTTAAATAAAACATCCTAAAGTGAAAAACCTTAGTTTGTTGTCACTAATCACAACAACATTTCATTAGTCATTTGATTAGTCATTAACGTCGTCAATTTACATAAGAGAATTAGATTTTCGATTTAGGACGACTTAGCTTTAAAAAGTACGACCATGTGTAAGGAGTGCCACACACTGAACAACGCTTTAGACTGATCTGCAGATGCCTCTCTGGAGAGCCGCAGCCGGTAATCAGTAAGGAAATCTGCAATCTTGACGTAAGACTTTTACACACTAATTTTTAAATCCACAGATCGCATATCTCCTCCACTGGCAACGTCAAACTTACAGCCAAATAACTGAGAGTTTGCTCATGTTGGTGCTGGCTCGTGAAATTTCCGTGTGAAGTCCTGCTGTACCTCCAAATGAGATAAACCGCGCAATAGCGCACTAACAACAACCTGGAAGAAAGAAATATGCAACAGGTCGATGTTTTCACAGAACTGAATTATGATTATGTGTCATATAAATGCATCCATTATTTCTTAGAAACGGGTCGAGAGTTTATAACCACTATGTATCAGAATGGTGTGCAATTCCTTGAAAATTGGATTGAATTCTAAACTTCCATTTCCACCGTCACCTCACGTTTCCAGATGTCTGGTGGAACTTGACTGAACAGCGTATCCATTCGTATGAGGGGAAGGTCAACAGCAGACTCGTTGCTCGTAAGATAATCGACTTCCCGACATCCTGTATCATCTCCCGGGGAAATCGCTGTGGCTCCATTCGTAGTCCTTAATCTTGACAACGCTCGGGTATTTCCTTTGCACTGAAGAGTCTGGCGTAGCGAAAACTACGCTTAACCAACACGTTTATATTAACTACTATGCCTCAGAGACACACAACCACAAACGGAGATCATTACGAAATATTCTTATGTAACTAGCGGAATAATCCCCGATGTACCAGTCGATCTAAGAAAATTGTAAGGTCGAATGTGGTCGCCACGTGGGGAAAAGAAACCGCAAAATTGCATGTGTAATAACACCTAATTGTCACCTCATGACGAGCTCGAAAGACCAAAAGGTAATTGAGAAACTAGAAGTAAAATAAATGATCAGGTGTTGCACTGTCTTTAACCTTTTTCGCAGCCTAGGTTCCTCGTGAAAGAGCTCTTTCACGCAATGTTTAGATTGTTCTCAAGTGCACTTTACCATTTTCCTGCGAGAGATACTAGAGGAGAAAGTTAGTAGTGTGTTTTTTCAACGAATTCACATAGCTATCCTTCAAACGCAGTACCACTCAATCAGCCTTCAAATCAACACCAACCAATCAGTTACCCTGCAGAACATTGAAGCCCTCATCATTCCACATAACACATCGTGTGTTTCCACGAGCGCCTAGTGGAGTGTGAGGGCTGCCAACATTAATCAAATGACGTCAAAGAATCGTAAAGAAGAGCGTGGTGAATAACAGGCCAGAAGCTTCTCACGTGGCTCCATCACTGGATCGCTTTACCACAAGAAGGAACTATTACAGTTGGAAGTGAGTCTCACAATACGGAAACTCTTCAGTCAGTAGATACGGAACACTCATTTAGTTAGAAGTGGCAGAGAAGTTATCCTGTCTTCTCCTAGCAGAGGTCTTGAATAATTGAATAATTTAGGAGAAACACGGAGAATGGGGATTTCAGTTCACCACCCTCGAATCTCAGTATTATCTACGGGGTGTTCTAACTCTACAAGCCAGAAAGTATTCGTACCTCGCATTCTTGGCGGAAATGTTTCCTTACTTCTCACAAAATTTATTTGTATCACTATTAAGCGTTTCCTAGTGACTGTGGCACCGTTCGTACTGTATAATCAAACAGTATGTTTCTTACTGCGAAATTTTACAGATGGAGAGGACAGTTTCTGCTGGACATACGAAAAGACATGAATGTTAGCCTGTATGTCGTTTTCCCCTCAGAAGTGACTGAATTCAGCGGAGAGAACGCTGATGCGCGGGTAGTCGACTTAACAGGCGACATCCAGCGAAGAACACGACTTTCCTGTGGGTGGCTACTTTTCGTGTTTTCTGACCTCTCAAACTTTTTTTTTTTTTTTTTTAAGAATTTGCTTGCCATATTCAGTGATGAAGTCAAGAACAGCTGCAATGAAGCCGTGGTAATTGACTCTCAGAGTTACCTACCGTCACGTAAAGGATAAATAATAAGAGCTAAATGCATATGGGCCCAATGTTGTGATGCGATTGAAGAAATCATACCCAATAGAACACACTGCGACTGTGTTGTAGAATACTTTGCTGTTTCTAAGCAAGGGAATTCCTTCGGTTGCGCTGTACTAATTCCACAATATGTTCTCAAGTTTCGCTTAGATAACACATTCACAGCGTATGACGCTGAATTATAGATGCTCTTGAGAGCGCTGGAGCAGATCCTCACCTGCATCAACTCAATAAGTGTCCTTCTGGTTAGCCATCATGTGTACTTACCAGAAAAGTATATTCACGTGGCCTGCGACACCTTTCTTCAGATGCACAGGCAGGGCAAGGAGGAGTCATTCTGCTGGGAAACAGGTATAACAAACCACGATTAAGTTAATATAGTATGCGACACCACCAACAGATTACCAAAAGAAAGAAAATGTTCGAGCCTATCTCTTTTTTGGCAACATTCGTTGTAACCGTAGTATTAACTACAGGATTTATATCAACTGAACTAACACGTTACACTAAAGTATTTCAGAAAATTCTATACTTTGCCAAATTACTTCGCAACATATTGCAACGTTATTTGCGTCTTTGAATGTAAAAGTTTTCGCCATAAAAATTAGTTATCCTATGATTTCACTTTATATGAGATACAACAAATGCCACAGCGTTCGAATATTTTTCCAAATGTTATTTACGTGATATTACATGGAAATTTGTTGTTCACTAAACGAAAAACTACTATTATGTTCCAAAAACACAGTTAAGGTTTTAGTAAATAGTTCAGTATGTTGTAAAAGCTAAATACACAGACGGCAAAAAATCGCAACACCAAAAAATTGTTAATGTAGAGTAATGAAATTTTGGGAACACATTTGTCTAGGTAACGTATTTAAATGATTAACATTACAAAACCACAGGTCAATGTAAGGGCGCGATTTTATTTATCGTGTCAGAAGCAAACTAAAAATAATATTAGATACATTACTACATACATACATACATTATGGTTTATAAATTAAACTAGTCAAGAATGAAATAAATGATTAGACACAGATTGTGTTGTCAAACATAAGATAATTTTAATCTATACAGTGGATGCCCAAAAATTTGCAACGTCCAGTGCACTTTGTGTAGCGTTTACGAGGTCCTCCATGGTGCACACAGTTGGAAGCAATGTGCATTGTAGTACATGTGTTGATGTCTGCACGGCAGCTCCGCAGTCACACTGGAGGGAGTCCACCTGGAAGACCCACCTCTCCAGATTACTCTTCGATCTTGTGACAGAAGAACGCAGGCGGTTGAGTGATTTCCATGTGGACCATTTCTCTGTGTGGCCTGGGGGAAGAACTTCTTGCGGGATCAGCCACTCCTCCAGATGCTGGCATCTGACCTGCCATCTCTTCTCCCGGTGTTGATGTGGAGTGTTCAAATAGTTCAAATGGCTCTGAGCACTATGGGACTCAACTGCTGTGATCATAAGTCCCCTAGAACTTAGAACTACTTAAACCTAACTAACCTAAGGACATCACACACATCCATGCCCGAGGCAGGGTTCGAACCTGCGACCGTAGCGGTCGTGCGGTTCCAGACTGTAGCGCCTTTAACCGCTCGGCCACTCCGGCCGGCCGATGTGGAGTGTCAGCGAGTGGTTCTGTACTGTGAAGGAAGCTCTTTCTAGACACAAGTCTTTGCTGTGCCGGTTGGTGGCCATGTAGTGGGTGGGCTTCGGATGTTAATGCCTTCCTCATTTCACTCCGTGCTGCTGTATCTCTTCGGATGTCCGGGGGGGGGGGGGGGGGGCTATGCCGGATAAGCAGTACAGTTTTTTCACAGGTGTTGCTCTTAGACAACCCGTAGTGATACGACATGTCTCATTCAGAGCAACATCAGCTTTCTTTGTATGTGCAGATCTGCACCATACTGGGCAAGTGTACTCAGCTGCAGAGTAGCAGAGGGCTAATGCGGATGTGCGCACTGTGTCTGGCTGTGCTCCCCATGTTGTTCCAGTCAGCTTCCTAACCACACTGTTCCTGGCAGCCACTTTTTGCTTTGTTTTTAAGCAGTGTTCCTTATATGTAAGAGCACGGTCCAGAGTGACTCCGAGGTATTTTGGAGTCTTGCAGTGTTCTAAAGAGGTTCCTTCCCAATCTATCTGCAAGGTTCTACTAGCCACTACAAATGTGAAATGCTGGTACATTAATAGCTGATGTAACTGCCAGAATATTGAATGCAAAGGTGCGGGTTACCAGGATGTCAGAGAATTACATTATATATTTTGCCTTCTGGTACGTATTTTCCAAAGAAAACAAAAATAATTACATTATGTAAATTGACGGTGGAAGGAGGGGAGAGGGAAAGGGAGGAACTATTAAAGGCAGCTGCATTGGGATTTTATGTTGAACAGATGGCGACGAGTGAAAATGTCTGCCAGGCAGGGATCTGAACCCAGGATCTCCTGCTTACTAGGCAACTGCGGTATCCACTGCGCCACCTGGACGCAGTGTCTATTGCACCTGCACGAACTGTCTCGGTTCCCTCCCTCGGCCGACCCACACTCCCACCCAGCTCCACCTATCTGGAGTCCCATCCATGTTCTCCATGCTCTCTACTTTGTGATTCCGGCAGGAGATAGAACGTAATTGTGTCTATTGAGGCGAATCAATTTTACGAATGCGGCGGTTCCGTTCTTCCGGATATGACCACCACATTCAGAGCAGATACGCAATTACGTTCAACCTTCTGTAGGAACGTAGCGAGCATGGACGACATGGACGTGGACTGCAGATGGGTGAGAATGTAGGTTGGCTGAAAGTAATCACATCCGTAACCAGTTAGTTCAGTACGGGCGCCAGTGAACTCGTTATTGAACGTCCTATACATAACAACACCACCATCACCTGGCCCACAGCTGTTGTAATGATATTTGAGATCCTAGATACTGATAGTGGTCGCACACAAGTTATAATGGTGACACATCCTGCCGACCGCGAGTTTCTCTGTATCACGCTGACTGTTCATAGAGACATGTGCCATGTGTGGACGAGCGTTGTCCTGTTGAAAAATGGCACCACTATACTGTTGCATGAGAGGTAACACATGAGTACGTAGGACGTCCGTGACATACCGTTTTGTCACCAAAGTTCCCACAGTCTTCAGCCACGGTCTGAAACCATACCCGACGACTCTCCAAACCATGACTCCAGGAGTTACATCACTGTGCCTCCCCATGGGCGCCAATGATGGTCAGAGTAGAAGCGCGATTCATCGCCGAACACAATGCGACGCCATTCATCAGTAGCTCATGCTTGCTAGCCACAACACCATTCCAAACGCGGCTGTTTGCGTTGTGTTGCAAACAGCACACTAAGCAGTGGATAGCAGTGCTCCAGCACTGCTGCTGCTGATCTGTGAACAGTCGTGCGGGATGACACTGAATGTCACATTCTCCTGTGGCAGGTACAGATGGGGTTACGATGTGTTTGGCGTAGAAAACAACATTCGTCGCTTGTGGTGGCCAGACGTGATGAACCGGAACCGAGACGTCGAGTGTGTTTGCCGTCACTTTCCCATGAAGTCCAACATCATGCCACTGTCGCATCTGAGTGCCCCACAATCTCAGTATAGGACGATTCGACCTGCTAGCCAAATGAAGACCCACAGAGAAATCCATCAACGCTTCTCAGGTGCTAATAACTCTCAACACTACAAGGAGCCTCCGTGCCCTTCACGGCGACTCAACATCTGATGCTGTTCGTGCTCTTATATATTGTACCAGACTAGTAACAACACTAAACGTAGACAACACTAATGCACTCTGACGGCCATTCTACCTCTCACACAGCACTGCAGGTCCAATCATTCACACATCCGTCAAAAGTATGTACACGAACGAAGTTACAATGTCATTCGACAAAGTCGTCTGGGTGTTTCACTATTTTTGTCAGGCAGCGTGTATGTTTACTACAGGTTTTTCGTGTTATAGCTGAATTTCAGATCTAATTTCTCGCTAGATCCATTAACACTCCTGTTCTTGGTTGAAATAATCTGCACTGTAATCCAGTGGTACAATATCATCCACACTGCCGTTACTGTTCACGATATACTTTAATTTTCTGGTGGATCTACGCCTGCATCCATAAACCGCAAGCCACCTTATAGCTAGTAGCCGAGTATATTTTTAGTACGATCACTTGCGTTTCCTCCCTCTCCTGTTCGTATCGAGAATGGAGTGGGGAATATCGACTGACAGTAGGCCTCAGTGTGAACTCTTAACTCCCTAAGTTTACCTTCATGGCCTTTATGCAGTTTATACATGGGACTGAGCAACATATTTGCTGACCTGCTCGTACAGCGTAAAGTGCACTACGCTAGATTGCGAGACTGGGAGGCAAATCTGAATCGTGTCCGCACGCTTGATTAACGACTTTGACCTAGTACTGTTACTGAAGGAGACACAATCATAACGACTTTGACCTAGTACTGTTACTGAAGGAGACACAATCATAAAAACTCGTGAAGACTTTTATCGGAAGCTCTACTGTCAATCAATGACAAGCCAAATTTTGCTTGATGAATTACAAACCTCTGTAACAAATGTAGGATCGCGAGAACTGTAACCTATAGATAAAAATGAAGTGGAAAAAGCTTTTCGAATTACAATGTGCCAAGAGAAAATCAGACCACGAGGGAGATGCTTAAGATTGGAGGACAAGAACTTGAAAAAGTACTCTTAATTTAAGTAAATGTCTCGAGGAGGAATATACCAGAGTCATGCAAAAATGCAGAAGTCATTCTCTTCTTAATCATTGAGAATTACCTACCTTTCTCAGACTGCCAACAAAAATCACCAAGTACCGCCTCTCGGAAATTTTGCCTTTGCCAGCCAGTCGAAAAGGTGGGATTCAAAAAAGGTTCCCATACAACCGAACATGTGCAAATACACACATTAAAAAAAGTTTTGCGTCACCCTGGTTCCCAGAACTCCTGAAGATAGACGTTGACTGTGGATATTGTACCACAGACACAGTCCCTTTGAGTGTTCAGAGATGTCACTAAACCCGCCCAAAGATGTAAACAATCATGCATGAGTATCGCTTATTAGACGGAGGGGGTCCGACAGCCGATCAGTTCCAGTCATTCCACCAGGAAGGAGGCACACGGCTCTTGTTGTCTGTAGTTCAACCATGCCCAGACGGTCAATACCGCGGTTCGATCGCGTCCGCATTGTTACTTTGTGCCAGGAAGGGCTCTCAACAAGGCAAGCATATAGCTGTTTCGGAGTGAACCAAAGCGATGTTGTTCGGACGTGGAGGGGATGCTGAGAGACAGGAACTGTTGATGACATGCCTCGCTCAGGCTGGCCAAGGGCTACTACTGTGGTGGATGACCGCTGCCTACGGGTTATGGCTAGGAGAAATCCTGACAGCAGCGCCATCATGTTGAATAATGCTTTTCGTGCAACCACAGAACGTCGTGTTACGACTCAAACTGTGCACAATAGGCTGTATGATGCGCAACTTCACTCCCGACGTCCATGGCGAGGTCCATTTTTGCATCCACAATACCATGCAGCGCAGAAGATGGGCCCAACAAAATGCCGAATGGACGGCTCGAGATTGGTATCACGTTCTCTTCACCGACGAGTGTCGCATATGTCATCAACCAGACAATCGTCGGAGACGTTTTTGGAGGCAACCCGGTCAGACTGAACTCCTTAGACACACTGTCCAGCGAGTGCAGCAAGGTGGAGGTTCCCTGCTGTTATGGGGTAGCATTATGTGGGGTCGACGTACGCCGCTGGTGGTCACGGAAGGCGCCGTAACGGCTGTACGATACGTGAATGGTATCCTCCGATCGATAGTGCAACCATATCGGCAGCATATTGGCGAGGTATTCGTCTTCATTACGACAATTCGCGCCCGCATCGTCCACATCTTATGAATGACTTCCTTTAGGATAACGACATCGCTCGACTAGAGTGGCCAGCATGTTGTCCAGACATGAACCCTCTTGAATATGCCTGGGATAGATTAAAAAGGGCTGTTTATGAGCGACGTGACCCACCAACCACTCTGAGGGACCTACGCCGATTCACCGTTGAGGAGTGGGACAATCTGGACCAACAGTGCCTTGATGAATTTGTGGATAGTATGTCACGAAGAATACAGGCATCTATCAATGCAAGAGGAAGTGCTCCTAGGTATTAGAGGTACCGGTGTGTACAGCAATCTGGACCACCACTTCTGAAGGTCTCGCTGTATGATCGTACAACATGCAATGTGTAGTTTTCATGAGCAATAAAAAAGGCGAAAATTATTTTTATGTTCGTCTCTATTCCAATTTTCTGTACAGATTCCGGAACTCTCGAAACCGAGGTGATGCAAAGCTTTTTTTGATGTGTGTAATCTTCCCAGCTACAGGTTATATAATACTGGTACCTGTACTGTACAGTAATTTATAATTATCCCTTAATACAGTCACTATAGCAATCCCTTCTGCGACGTACAATAAAAAGTTGGTGGATGCATCGCTATCAAGAACACTGCTGCTCAAGGGAGGTGGAGCAGTTTAACCGATGACGAGACGTCCAACAACCATCGCGCATCCGTGTGGTAGCACATCACCTTTGCTGTTTGGAGGTAATGCTGCATGATGTGAAGACAGTAAAACCCAAACAAGTAGTACCGTTGCGACTCCTTATTCCTGTTCTAATTTATCGGCACTATACCACAACTTAAATCTTAATGAATTCAGTAGTGTCTGTTAACTATTTTCCCGATCTTCACATTTTTTCAGATTACTTCTCCTAATATTCATGGGTTAGCCTTGGCCTTCAATCCTATACTATGCCTCTTTTTAATTGTTAATATAATGCACTTCTATCACCCTTACTCAACCTACGTATGTAGTCTATACAATTCCGTTTTACAATAAAACTTTATGCATATTCTGGCTTACCCTTAAGGAATTACTGAAGTTTGCGGGGTATCCACGGTTTCCTAAGCAATGGCTGGCGTAGTGGGCTTTCTGTCGACGTAATCAACAAGCAATGGGATGAGATCCAGTGCATGGAGCGGAGTGCCCAGGCAGGTACCACTGGGTTCATGTCACTGGAGTTAACTTTTCGGCCCTAGGTCACTTACCGAACGCTACAGTGGTGTCTAACTCTGACATTATGGGAAATGCAAGGTAAGGCCAGACCCAAGGATGTAAGGAAACCCACAAGTGAAAATTAAAGTTCAGGCTTCTACTTACACATCCTGCTGTCCCAGATGATTCTTCAGCCCTCTGTCTTCCATCCATCCAATCCCCTTCCTCTTTCGGAAAGGTGTTGTTAAAAAATGGCTCTGAGCACTATGGGACAACATCTGAGGTCATCAGTCCTCTAGAACTTAGAATTACTTAAACCTAACTAACATAAGGAAATCCATGCCCGAGGCAGGATTCGAACCTGCGACCGTAGCGGTCGCGCGGTTCCAGACTGAAGCGCCTAAAACCGCTCGGCCACTCCGGCCGGCAAATGTGTTGTTATGGAACCATTCCAGTTGTCCTTCTTGATCTTCATCTTCAGCAGTCATTTTGACGTCAATTACAACTGGTGTAGTCAGAGAAAGTCCAACTAAAGGTGTACAATAGCTTCTTCATTACAGCTTGTTTAATATTATTGTCTTGGAACTGCAAGTGACAATGGTGGGCGAGGTGAATATCATGACAATTCCCAAAGCACGGGCCAAAGGCTGCTGCCCACAGCACTGTATCTGCCACTGCTGTTGCATCTCCAGGTTCTCGGATTCTCCGATCAGGGGAGGTTAGGCTGATGGTCGTTGCTGCAAGAAGGTGTGGCTGCGTCACACTCCAGCGCCCAGAGTGAGGAGCTCTTCTGATGGTACCTGTGCGTGGTCAGCGATGTCTGGGCCCTAACCTCGTACTCCAGGATGACGGCAAAGTGCAAGGCTGCCCTGGCGCCCACATGCTTAGGTAGCAAGCAATGATTCGTCTCCTGGTAGTGGTGGATCAAACTGATTCATCAGCTTGGCACTGAGCTGCATAGGCTCGACGTCACATAACTGCCAACTGCTCGAGTACTCTAAGGATGGTTGAGGTGGATGTAAATGCTACAGCTCCCCACTGACTACGATTGAGGTGGCGTTTTTGTGTCAATCAGGTTGTAGTATCTCCAAGTGATTGGCTTAGTTTTGTCATGTGGAAGACTGTGATGGGCTCTGATTGGTTCTGGCTGACTCCAGCGTGGCCTTATTATCACCCTGGCGGCCCCGCTCATGCTCCAAGTCCCATTATAACTTTTTCTCGTTACTCATTGACTCTTGGGTTCTCAACTTAATATGGAATGGGGAAAAAGTAAACATGCAATCTGTGTCAGTCAACTGTGGTAGTAGAGGGCTGGGGCAAACTGGTTAAACTCAGGACAAATTGGCTGCCATCATTTTAAACCAACCACATGGATTAGACAAGTGGCCTATGATGTCACTCCAGCCATTGGTCTGGAAACCATGAAGGCTGGTGCAGTATCCCCATGTAATCCATCTTGGATTCTGACCAACCACATGGATTACACAAGTGGCCTATGATGTCAGAGGATAACCCAGTAGCCATCTCCAGCCAGTGGTCTGGAAACCATGCAGGCTGGTGCAGTATCCCCATGTAATCCATCTTGGATTCTGACAGGGCTGGGGAAAATCCAGTGGCCTACAAAGGGCCTGGCAACTATGCAGGCTGAGCCAGTATGCCTGGGTCAACTGTCTTAGATTCTAATTTCAAAAGGCTTGGGAAAGCCCAGGAAACCTGACAACCATGCAGGCTGGGCCAGTATCCTTAGATCAGATTTCTTGAATTCCATTCTTAGCACAAATGACCTTCCGCCATCTTGGATTTTCCACCAACAGGACAATTGCCCATCTTGGTTTTTCTAATTTCCTACCAAATTATACTTAGGACAAGTGCACTCTTGGAACAGCTGAGCTGTAATGTCATAGGAGTGGAGGAAATCCCTGTAGCGCAGTAGGATACTTCGAATTTCCTGCAAATTTTGGAACTTTCTGCCATTTTATGCATAGAGTAATTGCCCTCTGAAGTTAGAGGGATGGGGGAGGAGTGGAGGAGAAATCTGGCAGCATTGCATGACGCTGTCATAAAAAATCTGGCAACAACACAAGTCAGATCTAACATATCCGGCTCCACGACTAGAAGTAACGTTGTTTAACGTAAGTGTATGTAGGATACTTACACTAAATAAGAGGTCAAGGCTACAGAACGCCCGAGATGAGATTTCTGGGGGCACCAACTGGCTTGATGGCACAGGAAATGAAAAGTCCCATAGTGCTTAGAGCCATTTGAACCATCTGAGTGAAGAAATTTTGAGCTACAAGAGAAATGGGAAGAAGATGTAACATGTCAAGAAAGTAGAACATCAAAGTCACTGTTATAATAGAAGCCAATACAGGAAAGAGAGGACATTGGTTGATCAAAAAACAGACCAAATGCTACATAGCGAAGCAAATCTGAGATGGTCCAATCCTCGATGAAGATGTAACGTGTCCTTCATTCTGTTAATCTGTTTTGTAGGTTATACCGACGAGGCAGACTGCATTAGGGGAACACAGTGATTGTAAATTTTGTGGTATGTGTTTCAGCCTCAAGTCACACAACTGATGTCGTTATCACTTGCTACTTATTGTAAAGTCAACAGCTGAGCTGAATAAGTCACACAGTATTTCGTTGATGTAAATAAGAAAAGCGTTTTAACATTGCTTAATTTTTCTCTGTGAAACTATTTCCTGAATACTTATTGAATTGGGCTCGTGAAACTTTTATCTTTGCCAAAATCGGCAAAATAAATAGTAACACTTATAGAAATGAAAGTTGTTGAAAACCTGTTACTAATGACCGCGATATGTTTAGGGAGACATAACACATTAGAATGAGAGGTTCTTTATTTGTGCACCCGCTCTTCTCTTGGGTTCACTTAAAGAAATGAAAATTTCTAGACCGTAACATAAGTCTCCACAAACAATTAATACTAAATGTCAAGGCTAATGAAATAATGTCACTGCTTTTTTGCAATATTCACCAGAATATAATACATTTTACTGTCTTCAGTCACCGTGCACAAAACGGCGACAATAATTCGCTGCTTTCAGGCTACACTAGCGCTAGTTTTCGTCTTCCTCTATGATATCGGAAGCATAATTATGTGATTGCAGAGATTTAAACCACCCACGCTGTGTCTTTGGTGTAAGAAGCGTGCGCTGCTAGCCCAGACACGTCAGTTACCGTCTCTTAAGTTATTGCATTTAAATATCACTTAACTGAGACGCTAAACTATGAAAACCGTTTGATGATGACTTGGTAATAAGTCGAAACCGTCAGAGATACCATTTGTAAAACCTGAGACTGGAAATATAAAAAATAAATTGCTTGGTCTTCTTGTTACCTCTATCTTCTTATACAAAACTTTCCTCTAGAGTTTATTTCCTTTAACTGCAGTGTTTCAGATCCATCCCTCAGCTTTCAGATACAGTGGTCAAAATAAATGTAGCGTATTGGTTTACTGGCAGTACCGGACAGGAAATAAAACTGATTTTGTTCTCTCAGGTACAGTCATAAGTAAACAAAAGTAAAGAAGAGCAACACATTTTCACGTGAAAAAAAAACTATACAAGAACCCACTAAAAACACTACAGTGTCGTCTTACTGTCATCTTGCGTAAAACATTGTTTGAAATTGACCCTCCTCGTAATTGGAGACACTTTTGAGTGGAGTTACTCCTTACCAAACTGTTCAGATAAGCCAGTGGAACATTATACCATTCCTTCACAGAGGCCTCTATGAGGCCCTGCAAGGTCTCTGGTGGGACACAAAGACTGAAAACCATACATTTGGCAGGACCTATGCATTCCGAATGCAGCTGAAATCTGGTGAATATGGAGGACATCCTATACGACTGATTCCATGCTCCACGAGGAAGGTGTTCACAAGATCGTGACGATGTTGGCATGCATTGTGCTCCATCAGCGTGAATGAATCCTGCTCCAATATGTTTACCAAATGGCAACCACAGATCATGCAAGGAAGCCATCCCAGTACTTCACGCCAGTAATCCTCTCAAGTAATGGAGTAAGGGGTGTGCTATGACCACACCCCAAAACATGACTGAACCGCCTTGATGAGGGTGGCAGTCTACGATGCAGTCAGGGTGTAAACATTGTCAACGTTGCCTCCACACGAATGTCAGTGTTGCTCACCTGAAAGTAGAGAAAATGTGGTTTCAGGTGAGCATTTTCTTTCTAATTCCGCAAATAGGCATCTGTGAGAGAGGTTAGGACACTCCGAAGCGCATTTTAAATCTTCTTGCTGGGTTTGGAAGCTTCTGTCGATATTTTTTCGCGTTTGTGGATCTGAAAAGAGCATTGAGTCTCACAGCTGGCTAGTGTACAAAAAGTGGTCTCATGCCCATGCGACAGGAACCGCTCTCCGAGGCCGATGTAGAGGAGGAGCCTCGAGAGGTGTTCTGGCACGTCATCCCTGCTCGTGGAGCCTATTTCGATTTGTTTTATGACACCTGCACTTCTGTAGCTGTTTGGAACTGCCGCCGTTGACGTGCAACATTGTGTTCAGGGCTTCTCCCTGCTGTTATACAGAGATATCGGTCTTGCACACCTTTCGTTTTTCTTCTGTGGCCATTTCTGTGACGATACTCTGCTAATCGTATCACTAGAAACTGTTCCAGATCCTAGCGACATCACTTTGACTCACAGCGACGATCACTGCGACGTTCACCTGTCTCTTTCTTTGTTCCACTCGGGTGACGTTACGTTTTTATTTTCCGGACCATCCTGAAGCAGCGCAACTCACGTAATGACACACATCATAGGTACTGCAATGTTTACAGATGCCCCCTCACGGTAGAAAACAAATGAACTGATGTGATGACGTATTTATGGAACGTAACGTTCAATATTAAAGTTTCGACAATATTTAACCCTTATTTTGACCACAGTATTTCGTTTTTTCGATGTTTGTAAGTAGACGGCATTTTATTTTAATTACGTCAATAGTTGGTTATATAAGGACCAAAATAAGCTTATAATCATTATGATGGTGGTTCTCAGTTTTCATTTCCAGTTAAAGCCAAATTTTTTTCATCGCTGCACTGTGTCTAGCAGGGCATTCATCTGGTTCATCTGGACATTTCGAGTCAGCTGTCCCATTACTATCGCGGAAACGGCACTACAACTGTCCTGAAGATATCTCGGGCTTGTGCGTCTAGCTGTCATATACTCATTTCCTCTAGATCTTTCTTCACTTTCATGCCATTCTTGTTTCCAGTTTTATATCATAGACGTTGAAGATGTGTTTCTTCCATTCGGAACAATTCGTTCTTTTGTTGCCACAAACCGATCTATGCGTTTGCGCATGTTTCCGTAATTTCTTCTGTTTTAGAATATATTTCTTCTTTCCATTTTCCATGCAAATCCTTTTTCTAACTTACAGGCAGTATCCTGAGTTCGATCTTTCTCCATTTTCTTTCTGTCAGTGAGGTCAGGACACTCGGAAGTATATTTTAAATCTTCTTGCGGAAGTTGGATGCTTCTGTCGACATTTTCTCGTGTTTGTGAGTTAATTTGAGTTTTTGAAGTCCGCTTTCTGCGGAAGACAATGTAATTTTTTTTTTATTTGTTCAAACGTGTTTCGACAGCTATGTGGATCTCGATTTATTTCTGAGATATCATTATACAAATTTCATGGTTGTTTTTCTGTTTTACGCCAAGAAATTATAACATGCACATTTCGTTGTGCCGACTGCTCATCTGAAACCACATTTTCTCTCAAAATAAATAAAATACGCTGATACAGATTTTAGGCCTAAAACAGAAAAATGACCGTGAACTTCGATATTTTTACGGAAATAAACGAAACCCAAAGAAGATGACACGTGATTGGGTAAACAGAAAAGGAAATATATTGTGTCTTGCAGAAGAGGAAATGTTTATAAGCCCGAATTCATATTTTAAATTTTCCTCTGTTACTTTTTTCATCTTACAGTCTCAATCGTCGTAGGGAATCACAAATTTTCTTTATGTATTCGACTGCTTAAATACAATCTCGACAAGTGTACGTATGAAAAATGTATCGCCCCCGGGTGGGCTCGAACCACCAACCTTTCGGTTAACAGCCGAACGCGCTAGCCGATTGCGCCACGGAGGCGAGGTGGTTTGTACAGCTTAAGCGGATGAACCAACGCGACATACCTATCTGATACGCCAATTTCAAAAATCTCTTGCTGATAAGCAAAATAATTCCTTTTTATATCACAATTGGACGCTGTATTTTTCGGAGTGTGCAAATTTCGAGAGTTGGCAGACTCACTCTTATCACGTCGTCAGCGCGGACGGAATAAAGTGATAACGGGGGAGAATGTTGCTGCTCAAACGTCTCTTCCGCTGCGCACGTGGTCGCTATGACATGCGTTCCGTTTTATTGTCCACCATGTGCGGCACAACGCTATGTTCCCGCTAACATACTCATCTTTTCGACGGATGAACCATACTTTCCCGCGTTTGCTCGCAGTCTGAAGCTTCCATACGGTTTATAGATACTAAAAGCTAGGCCCTTCTGCTTTTACTGCAGCGCTGAAAATACCAGCTTTCGAAGGCAGCTAATATTCGAACAACCTTTCAGCTGCCCTTCCACATATTTTCAGGATGACGCGTTGTCTACACTTTCTCTTTCTTTCTTTTTCTTTTTTTTTTACGCGTGCTATTTAGAAAAACCGACAAAGACATGTATGACGCTCATTTAATACTATATCCTAAAAAAGTATCATGCAAGTGTGCGGAATATGTGGTACTTTCCGTGCACCACCTTGCTGGGAAATATTCCGCGCAGTGATGTTCATAGTGTCAGTCAATATTAACTAGTATATTTTTTCCCTTGTGTTGTATTCTACTTGGGATCGCTTGAGAATTCCAGTTCCTTATGATTTACTCTCCTTCGAATTCAGTATTCTATTTTTTCTTCACAACTCTTTTCTTTCTTCCCGGGATTTCAAGACGTTCTCTTGACAGCTTCTACCTTGAAATACTTCTGAATTTTATTCCCTGAGCCCTTTTTATTTTATGTAACGTTCCATTGAAGGCAAATTTTATCTTCAACCAAATAACGCGTAAAGACCACGAAGATAAGAGAAATTAAGGCTCGTGCCGAGCCATATCGAAAGTCGTTTTTCTTTCGCTCTATTTGCGAATGGAACAAGAAAGGGAAGATTAGTAGTGGTACAAGGTACGCTCCGCCACGCACCATACGGTGGTTTGCAGAGTATGTATGCAGATTTAGATGTAAATGTAGGCCAGCTAAAAGAACTCGCAGAAATCTGCTTCTGCATTTCCAAGTTACGCACATCCATTTCGTGCCAGTCATATCTCGGAATACTGCCCACTCAATAACAGATGTTTTGCGCTTAAACTGAAAAGTTAATGGGTTAATTTGCCGAACACATGAGTGAATACTCAATTGACTTCCTTAATTATTAACGCAAGAACATGTAAATGTTTTGGGAAAGCGAAGGTTACGTTTCAAGCAATTCTCTGAGGTTTATTACGTATTTAAGATAAATCTCTTTCACTTGCTGCAGGAAAACGAAATATTTTATGACCACACGCATTCACAACTTCTTTAAAGATTGCGATCTTGTTGTAAAATGAATAATTTTGCTTTAACGAAACCCAAGTTTACAATTTCAGATTAATAACGTGACAATGATTTTGATATTCTACACTATGAGTCTGAATGATGTTTTCACTTCGTAACAAATATTTTTTTGGTTGATTCCAAACCTGTTCTAGTGAGAAAAGAAGCAGCAAAGTTTTGCTGTGGAAAACGTATCATAAGTTTATCGTGGCACCTTCAGTAAGTGCTCATGTCTCACAGTGCCAACAACGTAATTAGCTGTGTTATTAGTCATTCGAGTTATGTAAATTAAACGTATGGGGATTACAAGGACGTACTGAGAGTTGATATGTAAAGGAGAAAGATCTGCTTCCCATACGACTAAGAACTGTAAGTACGACCTCCGATTTCCCAGTGGTTCTACTTACACATAACGTATAACACATGATATGTAACCATGAACATGGATTTCAAATGAGGAAATTCTGTTATGTCGTATATTTTCCAATAACTCAAACTTTCTTGTATTTACCATACCACATGCGAATTACGTTGTTCAAATTATGCATATTATTAACGAATGTCGAAAGCAGGAGTATTGCAAATATAAAAACAGACAGTCAGAGAAAAAGGTAGGATTCGGCTGGCGCGGATCACTAAACGACCGCAAATTATAAGATGTTTCAAAAGGATTCATGCCATTTTGCAAGACTAGATCTTCTGCATAAGATTCAGTTTCAGTTACGTAACACACGAAAACTCGGTAGAGGGCCGCGATCATTCTGTTCAGAAGTCAAATACGATGTTCTCTTCATTGTGTGGTTGTCTCTTATTTTCTCCAAGTTGATACTCTGATGGCACTGAACGTGGTGAAAAGCGTAAAGGTGTGAGAAATAATGATTGTGCGATCTAGTATCATTTGAATATGCTATGCAGCTCTCTCACAAATTTCGAAGTAACAAACGTTGTTATTTAGCCATAGTGGATTATTTCACATCCCTAAATGTGTTCCTCAACACAAACTTATCCAGCACGTTTCCTAAAATACTTTCAGTCTATGCCATGGGTCTTTCATAAGCTACTGCACAGCGCTAAATATTAGTAGTTGCTCGCTGAAGTAATTTGTAAAAAATTTTATGTCACTTGTGTTGATCATAAATGTCTTCTTATGTTGAAGTTAAGACTAGTGAAAAATTTGAGGTTGCCCTTGTTGATCATAAGTACCCTCCTATCTTGAAGTCAAGACTAGTGATCAATGGTGCCTGATACCCATATCAATACGATGTAACTATGCCACTGGGCAGGGCAATTAGCGCACCTAGTAGAACGTGAGGACAGAAAAAATATTGACTGGCTGAAGTCTTCTGTCGAGCCGTGAGACGAACTCGGTTGACACAACAAGAGTATTGACGACAAAGGTAGTTCTACTAATGTTTCATAAGATACTTCGCAACAAGACAACCAGATGATGTACAAACTAAAACTACGAAAGAAAGTTTACTATACAGCAGTACCTCGCTAGTCCGTCCCCTGCGGGGTCGGCAACATGGTCACAACGCGAAAAGGGTCGGGTTATCAGAAGAATACTTTTATTTCCCCGTAACATTACAATACAGTACAATAAAACTTTAATTTTCTACTGGACATACTGTCTGTCCACGTGAAAACAGTAACAAAGCGAAAGATAACGACGACACACTGTATTTTACGATAAGGTATTGTTATTGTGAGGAAAAAAATGTTCAAATGGCTCTGAGCATTATGGGACTTAACAGCTGAGGTCATCAGTTTCCTAGAACTTAGAACTACTTAAACCTAACTAACCTAAGGACATTACACACATCCATGCCCAAGACAGGATTCGAACCTGCAACCGAAGCGGTCGAGCGGTTCCAGACTGTAGCGCCTAGAACCGCTCGGCCACCCCGGCTGGCTGTGAGAAAAAGATGCCCAAGGCAGGATTCGAACCTGCAACCGTAGCGGTCGAGCGGTTCCAGACTGAAGCGCCTAGAACCGCTCGGCCGCACAGGCCGGCTGTGAGAAAAAGTTTAACAACTGTACAGTACTGCATTGACGCACAACTGATTTGCACTTAACTGTTTATAACATGGGAAATCACATAGTAAAACATGTTCTGTTCTTAAGAAGGACGAAAGAATCTGTAATGGGCTTTAGAAAAACTCATGGTCTCTGGAATCAATGCCTACCACACGGCGAATTCACTTTCTGGAGTATATCGGATAAAACACAATTTTTAATAACACTGATATATTGTTTCAAGTTCCGTTTCACAATTGTACATCGTATCGACACGATTAGTGCTAACACACAACGTTTTTGCAGAACAGATCTGAACCAAGTGAAAGCGAGTCACTATTGTCTCTATTAGTTACGGATTAATACAAAAAAACTAATTGTATTCCAGAGTATTCTCGCTTCTTTATTTCTTATGACTATATTGTATTTCATTATTATAAATAATACTTAAACGTTTCGGTGGCTACAGCATCTAGAATAATTTGTTGAAGACGGTATTGTAATGATTTAATGTCATCAGTTTCTATTTGTAAGTAATTTTGGAAATGTTTCATATATTAAATTTTTGAATTCAAAGTTCGCTTCTTCTGGGCGATCTATTTAGGTATCCTACACTACCTAGTGTGAGCGTTTATTTCTGTGACCCTTTTCTAATTCTGTGTTTCTATTTATGTGTTTCCTTTTTGCATTAAGTAAATTTTTGTGCTTGTGTTTGTAGAACCTGTGACTGTCTACTGAACTGCATAAAACCCCAACCAGTCACTTTTAAAAAGAAAATTCATTTATTGAAAGAGTCGAAAACTGGTTAAAGTGTTCATCTGCAGATGGGTCATATGGAAGTTACATGTTTACATAACTTCGATGTGGACCCTGTCCGTCTCTAATTACTGCGCTATCGAAGGAATGTTAAATTCTAATCAACCTTCCCTTTCTCTTCGATGTGCTCCGATCTGAAGATGGGCCTGAGTATTTAAAACAAGTGACTGGTTGCAGTTTTCTGTATTTATATCCAATACACAGTCATTGGTTCTATATAGAACACCGTTAATGGATAAGCGTAATCTGAATTTACTGTGGCCGCTTAGTGACCAAACATGTCTGGCACAGGAAGTGATGTTACTAGCGAGTCGTAGATGCGTGAGGCCACAGACCTACAGTCGAGGTATGGACTGTACGAAGTGCTGTATTGGCTCAGGAGCGATACTGATATGACTCGCAGTAAACAGTCAATCTCCCCGCATGACCCGGCTCAGAGTACGTGATGTCGGCTCGTCACACACTTGCGGCCAACCCGTGTGGCGGCTTACGCGTGTGAAAATATTATCTCTGTGATAGTGAAGATTCACCCTAGACACTGTTGACGTGGGAAATCCGATCTTGTGTAACTCCGATAAGATCTGGCCACACTTCTTGCAGCTTATTCACGTTCAAAGTCCGTTAACACGCGACATGCCGCCATGATCGATGGACGATCGTGTGTAACAGACCGCTCAGATGTAGTGACAATACTCACGCTATACGTTACATCTAGTCACAACATTCGAGTGTCATACACGACACATCCTTAAGTAGGCCGAATCTTCCCGTGGGTTTTGGCCATTCAGTTGATAACGATGTTGCAGCAGTTTTGTTTTCATAGCTTAAGTCCTTTGCCTCTTTGAGCAACAAAATTTAATGCCACAGGCTAGAACTATGGTCCTGGGCTTTAATTAATGTCAGTTGAAGAGTTCAAAGGAAGAAACAAGAATTCTCATTTTTTGCACTTTTTCCGTAGTTATACACTGATGTGGCGGAAGTCATGGGATAGCGATGTGCATATAGAGGATAGCGATAGAATCCCGTACACAAGGTATAAAAGGCCAGCGCATTGACGGAGGTGTTTTTATCTCAGGTGATCCGTATTAAAAGGTTTCAAACGTGATTATGGCCGCACTACGGGAATTAGGTCTTTCAACGCGAGATGATAGTTCGAGATAGACGCATGGGACATTTAATTACGGTAATCGTTAGGGAATTCTGTATTCCGAGACCCACAGTGTCAAGAGTGTGCTCAGAATACCGAATTTAATGCATTAATTCTCATCGAGCGCAATGCAGTCGTCGACGCCCTTCACGTAACAACCGAGAGCAGCGTCGTCCTCTCGTCGATCGGTCCCTAGAGTTTGTACACGCTGGAAAAAAGATCGCCCGGTATGGAAATCAATTACTTTCTTGTGAACACGAGTGTGATGAAGACGGCGAGGCCCTACCGTGTCTTGTCATGAGATGAGCTATCGGGTTTGGGTGCAGAAAGCGCCCCATCATGTCGGCCGCGTGTCCGGCCAAATAGCGAGCAAAAAAAAAAAAAAAAAAAAATGGCTCTGAGCACTATGGGACTTAACATCTGAGGTCATCAGTCCCCTAGAACTTAGAACTACTTAAACCTAACTAACCTAAGGACATCACACACATCCATGCCCGAGGCAGGATTCGAACCTGCGACCGTAGCGGTCGCGCGGTTCCAGACTGTAGCGCCTTTAACCGCGCGGCCACACCGGCCGGCAGATAGCGAGCAGACAGCAGGCAGCATTGTGGCCGCCCTTATCAGAGGCCTTCCGCCACGCGGCCGGGTTTCCCAGGCGAGGCTGATAGCGCGTCCTGCGACACATCGCCTGGCACGCTATCTCCGCGCACGGAGAAACCCCGCCGCCGACCCGCTTCACACGTTTCGTAAACAACGCAGTAGCCTCTACCGGTGTTACTCGACAAGGCTTTCATTTTTTTTTCCCGTGTAGCACGAAACAGAGTATTGAGTAAACACACCAGTATCACGATGTTGTCTGTTTTTCTATCACGTCAGGAATGCACAGAGTAAAAACTGTAAGCGCAAATGGTGGCCACACTTCTTAATCCCTGCATTCGTGATTGTCATTAAAAAGACGTGAGGCAGAGTGATGTTGCTACATTTATTCAGTCCATTATTTCGTGCTACACGGAAAAAAAACATGCATTCAAAGTAACCAGGACACATTCAGGTTCGCAGGAGGGCTTCTGTAAAGTTTGGAAGGTGGGAGACTAGGTACTGGCAGAAGTAAAGCTGTGAGTACCGGGCGTGAGTCGTGCTTGGGTAGCTCAGTTGGTAGAGCACTTGCCCGCGAAAGGCAAAGGTCCCGAGTTCGAGTCTCGGTCCGGCACACAGTTTTAATCTGCCAGGAAGTTTCAGGACACATTCACACAGCCGGCTGGGGTGACCGAGCGGTTCTAGTCGCTGCAGTCTGGAGCCGCGCGACCGCTACGGTTGCAGGTTCGAATCCTGCCTCGGGCATGGATGTGTGTGTCGTCCTTAGGTTAGTTAGGTTTAAGTAGTTCTAAGTTCTAGGGGACTGATGACCTCAGAAGTTAAGCCCCATAGTGCTCAGAGCCATTTGAACCACTTGAACATTCACACACTATTCCAGTTTTAAAAAATGTCATAGTTCATCACTAACAGTTGATAATAAACGTTGGGTACTTTGAATTAATATTCGCTGTTTATTGGACAGAAAACACATGTAACTTTCAATAGAATGGTATAATTTACTGTAAGTAATGGACTTCGGAAGTTACAACTTTTTCCCGTTTCTCAGGTAACAAATGGATTACGCGATTTAAAAAAAAAAAAAAAAAAAAAAAAATCGGCTTATTCTGAGGTGATCCTCTCACGGTGCCAGCTTTCGAGATCATTAAAAGATGTGGAAATGGAAATGTGCGTTTGGCGTCATTGGCCGGGAGGCCCCTTCCGGGGCAGGTCCTGCCGCCTTGGTGCAGGTCTTATTACATTCGACACCACATTGGGCGACCTGCGCGCTGGATGGGGATGATATGATGATGAACACAACACAACACCCCGGAGAAAATCCCCGACCCACCCGGGAATCGAGCGCGGGCCCGTAGGATGGTCATCCGTCACGCTGACCATCAGCTACCAGGGCCGACGAAAGACGTGAAATGTTATGTAGAAGTACATTGGTGCACGGACCGAAACAAATGCTAATCGGAATGGACGATGACCAGTGAATCGAATTCCGTTCAAGTTCTCCTTTGCAAATTTTCTTTCATTCGGCTTGCAACAAGTGGTTGGACATTATTGTCAACCAGAATGACTCTGTGATTCTTCAGTTTCTCCAGGCGTATTTTATGACGAAATAAATCTCGGGTGAACAGCGTGGTATGGGTGTGCATAGGACACAATATTTCGGCAATCGACCACGTTGCCATCATCAGGTGCACAATTATCGTTTACTAAAGATTTTGGAAAGAAAGGAGCGAATTAATTAATTAGATTTTTTTGCATAATATGTGAATTAAATCCATGATCCAAAAGATGAACATCAACAAAAGCAAAACGACGATAATGGAATGTAGTCAAATTAAATCAGGTGATGCTGAGGGAATTAGATTAGGAAATGAGACACTTAAAGTAGTAAAGGAGTTTTGCTATTTAGGGAGCAAAATAACTGATGATGGTCGAAGTAGAGAGGATATAAAATGTAGACTGGCAATGGCAAGGAAATCGTTTCTGAAGAAGAGAAATTTGTTAACATCGAGTATAGATTTAAGTGTCAGGAAGTCGTTTCTGAAAGTATTTGTATGGAGTGTAGCCATGTATGGAAGTGAAACATGGACGATAAATAGTTTGGACAAGAAGAGAATAGAAGCTTTCGAAATGTGGTGTTACAGAAGAATGCTGAAGATAAGGTGGGTAGATCACGTAACTAATGAGGAGGTATTGAATAGAATTGGGGAGAAGAGACGTTTGTGGCACAACTTGACTAGAAGAAGGGATCGGTTGGTAGGACATGTTTTGAGGCATCAAGGGATCACAAAATTTAGCATTAGAGGGCACCGTGGAGGGTAAAAATCTTAGGGGGAGACCAAGAGATGAATACACTAAGCAGATTCAGAAGAATGTAGGTTGCAGTAGGTACTGGGAGATGAAGGAGCTTGCACGGGATAGAGTAGCATGGAGAGCTGCATCAAACCAGTCTCAGGACTGAAGACCACAACAACAACATCCAAAAGTAAGGGTTCTTGTAATATTCAATGATTCGTGCTCAGGACAGAATAAAAGCTATGCAATATTCATATACCGTCACCATCTCGTGTATATCATTGAGAGAGTAGATAGTGTCAAAATAGTATTTCCAATAAGAGGACACTCTCGATAAGAAAGTTATTGGAGAGCTTGCCAAAAGACCGGGATTAACACTTCTGAAACTATTAGAGTGAATCCAAGGTCCTACAAAAACATTGCTGTCCAACAATAGAGCATACGAGGTTGAACGACCCTTTTAAAAGCATGTTACAAACCGAAGTGGTCCTTCAAGATACGGCTGCTCAGAGAAGCTCCGGCTGTGAAGGAAGATAAGCTGTTCAAATACAGGAACAGCAATGCGTTTGGAACGTTCTGTGTATCAACCGTATGGTCCTGACAAATTCTTACGACCTCGACGGGCGTATAATGGTAAGTGCTTTGTGTTATGAATGCTTTTGAAAGATAAAAGAGGTTGTTTCGCAAATAACTAATTCTGTGAGTATATTTTCAGACTTTCAAGAACTTAAACAGCTTTTTGGTCAGGGCGCAAGAAATATCTATTCAAGGCTACCACATTACGATCCAAAACTCATGACTAACAAAAAGTAACTTCCAGTGCTAAACAACACAATGAAGCGACGAAAGCTTACCAATAAGTGGAGGACTTACCACGTGCTTTTTGCGATAAAGATTTTCTTCTTTTGTGTTTACTGTCTTTTTTATCATACGATTTCAATTGTCTTTTTTTGTAATGTACATCCTCTACAACCATTAAATTTGGAATCATAATTATGTTACTTACACCCGATTGAAGTGTTTTATATACTTTTCTTCTAATCTTGAAAGTTTAAATCTCCTCTCCTGGGAAATGTACAAAACGTGACTTACCCGTTTTTTCCGTCGGCTCTTCAAATGTATGTAATGCGGTCCGAATTGAGCTAGGGGTGTCTGGAAGAGAGTGTGATTATTGCGAAGAGGGATCGAAGGGCGTGTCAGACGCTTGGTAATGACATGCGGTACTGCCTATACTTCCACATGCCAGACAGATGGGAAGAAGAGGACAAGGTGGACCATATCTCAACAGGTTTCCGGACATGTCCCTTAGTATTTTGACAAATATTAACATCTGTAGGAATATGTGACTTTTCCTTTTTTTTAAAAAATAAACCTGTTATGTAAGGGAGAATGACAGTGTTTGGTATATTTTATTACTGACGATGTAATACATTTAACTACTTGAAAACAGTGATTTGTGTTGGATTTCATGCTAGTTGACGCCATAAGTTTTTTATCGCAATGTAATCTGTTTCAAATATTATGGCTGCCTGACGTGATCGTTCAGTGCAAGAGGCGATCTATAAATTTGTGGCCGGCCGAGGTGGTCGAGCAGTTCTAGGCGCTACAGTCTGGAACCGTGCGACCGCTACGGTCGCAGGTTCGAATCCTGCCTCGGGTATGGATGTGTGTGATGTCCTTAGGTTAGTTAGGTTCAAGTGGTTCTAAGTTCTAGGGGCCTGATGACCCCAGAAGTTAAGTCCCATAGTGCTCAGAGCTATTCTAGAGCTATAAATTTGTACTGTAGTCTTCTTGTGAAAACAAATTAATTTGCCCAAGATCGCTATGTGAAAACAAATACTGGGTTTCTAGCTTCGGCAATATGTATTGCCCTCTTCAGATCCATGAAAGCTGGCACTGGTAGTTACATCACTCTCTCACGCTAGGAGTATATAATATGCGTAAGGAAGTCGAGGCATTACAATGACATCATGTTGTCTTAATGAATGTCATTCGTACTCAAAGCTGTACATACTTTATGTTAGCACACCCGGCATGTCATTTAATGCCGCGGCTCCCTTTTGCATATTATATAACCCCCACGTGACAGAATGCTTTAAGCATTGTGTAATGTGTTACTCTGCCTGGTTTATGGATATGAAGGTGGCAATTCATATTGTCGAAACAAGTAATCCAATATGAGATTTTCCGTCCGCAGGGGAGTGTACGCTGATATGAAGCTTCGTGGCAGATTAAAACTGTGTGCCGGAGCGAGACTCGAACTTCGGACCTTTGCCTTACGCGGGCAAGTGCTCTACCATCTTGGGTAGGAGACGAGATAGTGGTAGAATTGAAGCTGTGAGGACGGGTCGTGAGTCGTGCTTGGGTAGCTCAGATCGTAGAGCACTTCCCCGCGAAAGGTGAAGGTCCCGAGTTCGAGTCTCGGTCCGGCACACAGTTTTAATCCGCCAGGAAGTTCCATATCAGCGTACACTCCGCTGCAGAGTGAAAATCTCGATCTAGAAACATCCCCCAGGCTTTGGCTAGGTCATTTTACCGCAGTATCCTTTCTTCCAGGAGTGCTAGTTCTGCAAGGTTCGCAGGAGAGCTTCTGTAAAGTTTCGAAGGTAGGAGACGAGGTACTGGCAGAAGTAAAGCTGTGAGGAGAGGGCGTGAGTTGTGCTTGGGTAGCTCACATGGTAGAGCACTTGCCCGCGAAAGGGAAAGGTCCCGAGATCTACTCTCGGTCCGGCACACAGTTTTAATCTGCCACGAAGTTTCAAGTAATAAAGAGATCTTGCAAATACGATTACACTGTTTCAAATACCTATGATAACTAATGATCTGAAGAGTGAAAGTGACCGTAATAAAGAAGAATTTATCGTCCGCTCTTGACGCTGAACTATGACGTTTTTTTTTTGTTTAAATGCTGTGAGGTGCCACCTTCAGAAGTAATTGCAGCTTGAGTTTAGCCTCGATTTTCACTACCTTTCAGCAAATATATAAATCTGACATATTTTCACTTTGGGTACCAAGGCATTCGAAGCATTCAGCAGCTATTAAAATGCAGTAAATGCAATGCAGCCATCTGATAATGTAAAAAACGTACGGAACCTGCAATGGCAAGAAACAGTTAAATGTTTTAAAGAATAACGTCAAGTTAGTAGTTGGTAGCTGCTTTTATAACACATCTGGAAGATTGGCACTGTGCGTCCATGATAATGCTTATTGGGGTCAACCATTATCGATTTGAGAGCAACCGAGAGTATATAAAAAGAACTTAATTTCGGATAAGACAGTGGGAGAAAGAGCAAAATGCCCAAAAGTCGCACACAATAATCTTTCAGTACTGAAGTTTCCTTCGTAATTAAATCAAAAGATTGGTGCTGCAGCAGTGAGGATGTAAAAGAGATTAAACCTAATAAATGTTGAAAATTACTCCTTTCAACGCCAAGTAAATCTCTGGCATATATACACCAAAATGAAACGGTAATAAACAGAATGAAGAAAGGAACGTCGTGATAGCAGAGCAAACAACAGGCTGATAGAGCTGTAGTTTTTATTATTTTTATCTTGTCTCCTTTCTCACAATTAAGTGCAGGTGTCGTCAGTACGAACGTAGTTCTGAACATCATAATCTTGACGCTTATGTAAGTGCTGGTGTGAATTCCCATTTCTAAAACACCTAAACTAGCGCACCCAGAATATTTCTACATGTTTTTCCGCCCCAGGGGAGTAATGAAAAATGACACCCCCTCTTTTTTTACTGCCATCGGTCAACGGCACAACAATGCCGGTCTCCTTTTGTACTTTTAATGAATGATCGAACTAAAGTGACCAGACATCCTCATTTTCTGGGAACTGTCTTCAATTCCTTTAAAACTGATTGAGAATAACAAATGTCCTCAATTTCTTATTTTTGGTCCTCAATTTTTGAAATTTCCCAAAATGACAAATTGGAGGAATGTGCTGCACCTTTCGAACTAGAGCTCAACTGAATATACAAGTGCAACAAAATTTGGAACCAATTACTTATTTTATATAATTACGAGAAAATAGACTAATAAGGGCCTCGAACTATTTTCTGCTGCGAACGAATTTTTCGTTAAATTTAGAAATCTATAGATGGGAGACATGCCGAAGCATCAAACTACGTTTGATTTGAAATTAATTTTATCCGTCCTTCACCACCCCTGAAATTTTGTCGCTCTGGGCGACCGCCTAGTCTTTCCTAATGGTAGAAACGGCCTTGAGCGCACCCAGTGAGATACGTCCGGAAGAACCGTTGATGGTGGAATCGGAAACACTGCATCACTCGGTGTTTTTTGGCGAAGAAAATTGTTTCCTGAAATAACAGTGGAACACATTCATTCTGGGACTAAGCTAACAACTTTTCTATAAGTTTAAAATCCCCCAACATTCTTCTTACAAGATTCGAAGCAACGAATATTTTATTACTAAAAATATCGTTACTGTTGTGTCCATGTAGACCAAACAATCCTAGTGAAATGTGGAACTTACTTAGTAATAGTTGGTATAGAGGTGATGCAGGTTGCCTCTTCTCGCATATCACTGTTGTGCGAAGATAGGTGAGATTTGAATATGTGAAACAATAGATAGCATTATGCGCCTCTACTTACAACTGTTTTCATGCATCAAGTGTCAACGTGCATTACAAGAAGACTTATTAACCTGACTGGAAAATCCCTGCGTAAATACGCACTTCTCAAACGTTTGCAGCTATGCTGCTCTTCATCTAATGTTATACAGGAATAACTGAACAAAAAGTAAGCAACAAATTCTTTTAGAAAGTTATATGGGCGTTATACTCCCTTTTGTTACTGTATAAAGTGTTATTTGGACCAAACTCGTTTCGTTTTATCTAAAAGCATAATTAGTAATCGCTGTAACAATTGTGGTTTCATTTACAAATCGGTGTAATAATATTACAAACAGTTCTCCTTTTTAAAAACTATTAATTTTGTTACTCACGTTTCTTGGCCTCTTACACTGTTTCCCTGTGACCGATTTTTAATACGCTGCACTGCACTGATACAATTTTCTCCTTTATACATTTCGCCTTATATGTACCAAAGTTATTTGGAAATTAAGTTCCGATCGGTCGCGAGATGGGAACGATAGCAAAAATCCGATGAAGCCTTGCATACATCTGTTGGGCAGTGTCTCTAGTATGAACATAGATAGCGGCACTTCGCTCTTCTCAGTTCTGAGTACACAGTGAGTGCTTAAATACACCTAGAAAATAGTGCCTCTCGTCAAGTATGGCTGCCTACCGAGAGATTTCGCCGGATTTCATGCAACCGCTGTTAACGTAATTGTCAAGCAATTCCTTCTTCATGACAATATACGGCCGCAAAAAAAATGGTTCAAATGGCTCTGAGCACTATGGGACTCAACTGCTGAGGTCATTAGTCCCCTAGAACTTAGAACTAGTTAAACCTAACTAACCTAAGGACATCACAAACATCCATGCCCGAGGCCGGATTCGAACCTGCGACCGTAGCGGTCTTGCGGTTCCGGACTGCAGCGCCTTTAACCGCACGGCCACTTCGGCCGGCTATACGGCCGCACATTGCAGGGTTAATGAGATGCTCCTGAAACGTTTTCGATGCGAAATGTTTGAACAATCAACATACAGCCTAGACCTGACTCCCTCCGAGTTTCATCTTTGCTCAGATGAACCGCTGGGTATGAAGACAAGATTTTAGCACAGATGCAGTCCAGCGTAGAAAACTCTAGGAAGGCACAGAAGGCTGCATTCTGTGGCGACGATATTGGAAAGATGGTACAACGCTACGACCGATCGTCTTTTGTTTCGATTTTTCGGCTGCGGCTGCATGTCTATAGTTGTCGGGTCTGCTATTAAACTGTGTGTTTCCGTCTGTCAGACTTTTTCCGAGTGTGTGTGTGTGCGTATTTGTGTGTGTGTGTTTGCGAGCGTGTGTTTTTCATTTATTACTACTTTAAGCTGTTTATAATGGTGGTGTAGTGGGTGTTTGTCTGTGGGTACGTCTGTCTGGTTTAGGTGATAATATTTTTATAGTGGGTAGACGAGCGTTATTATTTATCCGCAAGATGTTTTACTAGTTTAGTTGGTTGCTGATGGTTGGAGACACAATGTCGTTGCTACAGGCAGTCTCCGAAAACCAGTTCATAGATGTTGGCCACTAATGAATCGTGCGTGCGATTGGAGTTAACCCCCACAGCGTCATTTAATGCCTGAAACTGACAGCCGTATAGTAAATGATATCGTCATAATGGGTTTAGGTGTACCATTTCAGTACATATGTGAACAGCCGAAGTCCCTCAAACGTCCAGTCAGAAGGATGAACATACAGAAAAGATTAAACAGCGTTTTATTGCTAATGCTTGTTTGCTCGTTTAATGGGGGCCTGTATGCCTATTTTTTGTGACCGCCTTTTGAATTTGGAAAAAATGGTTCAAATGACTAAGCACTATGGGACTTAACATCTGAGGTCATCAGTCCCCTAAACTCAGAACTGCTTAAACCTAACTAACCTAAGGACATCACACACATCCATGCCCGAGGCAGGATTCGAACCTGCGACCGTAGCAGCAGCGCGGTTCCGGACTGAAGCGCCTAGAACCGCCCACAGCGGCCGGCTTGAATTTGGAATTTCTCTCAACGTTGCTTTTAAATTAAGCGAAACTTGTTTGGTCCCTAAGTCGCAAAAGACGGCATAACCCTACATATTACTTGAAACCCTCGACTGTAAAAGAGAAGTTTCCAAAACTAAAACACAACGTGTAATAGGTTTTTTAGTGACAAAAGTGGAACGATTAGAAACATACACTACCCGATCAAAAGTATCCGGTCATCCTGTGTAATGCGGAATTGAACTTTTAGATGTCACTGCTGGCTGGGCCACCAGCAAAAAGAGCAGGCGAGGAGTATAGTGTTAATGTGTTGTCAGCAGAAACACAAAAACAACAGAAGGGACCGATCAGGACAGCTCATTGATTTTGAACGTTGACTAGCCACTGGACGTCTCAAATCCCTCACCTGCATTTCAACCCTTGTAAAACTGCCCAAGCTGACTGCTAGTGATGTGGCTGTGAAGTGGAATAGCGAAGGAACAGCCACAGCCAAACCAAAACCAGGCGGACCTTTCGTACTGACACAGGCCATCGAACATTTCCGGAGGATGGTTGTAAAAAGTCACATGTCATCGGAAGGAATCGCTTGTGAGTTTCAAAGTGCTACCAGTAGCCCAACTAGCACGACGAGTGTCGGGAATACAGCAGTTCCGCAGTCAGTGTTAAGCCACGCTTGAGTTGGTGTAAGGAGAGGCGCCAGTGTACAATGGGTGACCGGAAACGAATGATTTTGAGTGATGAATAACCCAATACCGCGTGGTAGTCTGACAGAAGGTTTCGGATTTGGCGAATGGCTGGAGAACGTTGCCTGCCATCATGTGTAGTGCGAACAGTGAATTGCGGAAGAGGTAGCATTCCGGTGTGTTGGTGTTTTTCATGGTTAAGTTGTGGTCCCCCTTTTGCGCTCAAGAAAACGCTAAAGGCACAATTTACAGCAGTGTGGACTGCGTACAACAGAGAAACTCTTCGGCAACGATTTTCGTTTGTAGCAGCGTTACGTTTATGGATTACCTGAAATTTGGTGAGATCTCGACGTGATGCTGAATGTACAAACTGGCCTCGGACACTGAAATACAGGGTGTTTCAAAAATGACCGGTATATTTGAAACGGCAATAAAAACTAAACGAGCAGCGATAGAAATACACCGTTTGTTGCAATATGCTTGGGACAACAGTACATTTTCAGGCGGACAAACTTTCGAAATTACAGTAGTTACAATTTTCAACAACAGATGGCGCTGCAAGTGATGTGCAAGATATAGAAGACAACGCAGTCTGTGGGTGCGCCATTCTGTACGTCGTCTTTCTGCTGTAAGCGTCTGCTGTTCACAACGTGCAAGTGTGCTGCAGACAACATGGTTTATTCCTTAGAACAGAGGATTTTTCTGGTGTTGGAATTCCACCGCCTAGAACACAGTGTTGTTGCAACAAGACGAAGTTTTCAACGGAGGTTTAATGTAGCCAAAGGACCAAAAAGCGATACAATAAAGGATCTGTTTGAAAAATTTCAACGGACTGGGAACATGACAGATGAACGTGCTGGAAAGGTAGGGCGACCGCGTACGGCAACCACAGAGGGCAACGCACAGCTAGTGCAGCAGGTGATCCGACAGCGGCCTCGGGTTTCCGTTCGCCGTGTTGCAGGTGCGGTCCAAATGAGGCCAACGTCCACGTATCGTCTCATGCGCCAGAGTTTACACCTCTATCCGTACAAAATTCAAACGTGGCAACCCCTCAGCGCCGCTACCATTGCTGCACGAGAGACATTCGCTAACGATATAGTGCACAGGATTGATGACGGCGATATGCATGTGGGCAGCATTTGGTTTACTGACGAAGCTTATTTTTACCTGGACGGCTTCGTCAATAAACAGAACTGGCGCATATGGGGAACCGAAAAGCCCCATGTTGCAGTCCCATCGTCCCTGCATCCTCAAAAAGTACTGGTCTGGGCCGCCATTTCTTCCAAAGGAATCATTGGCCCATTTTTCAGATCCGAAACGATTACTGCATCACGCTATCTGGACATTCTTCGTGAATTTGTGGCGGTACAAACTGCCTTAGACGACACTGCGAACACCTCGTGGTTTATGCAAGATGGTGCCCGGCCACATCGCACGGCCGACGTCTTTAATTTCCTGAATGAATATTTCGATGATCGTGTGATTGCTTTGGGCTATCCGAAACATACAGGAGGCGGCGTGGATTGGCCTCCCTATTCGCCAGACATGAACCCCTGTGACTTCTTTCTGTGGGGACACTTGAAAGACCAGGTGTACCGCAAGAATCCAGAAACAATTGAACAGCTGAAGCAGTACATCTGATCTGCATGTGAAGCCATTCCGCCAGACACGTTGTCAAAGGTTTCGGGTAATTTCATTCAGAGACTACACCATATTATTGCTACGCATGGTGGATATGTGGAAAATATCGTACTATAGAGTTTCCCAGACCGCAGCGCCATCTGTTGTTGACAATTGTAACTACTGTAATTTCGAAAGTTTGTCTGCCTGAAAATGTACTGTTGTCCCAAGCATATTGCAACAAATGGTGTATTTCTATCGCTGCTCGTTTAGTTTTTATTGCCGTTTCAAATATACCGGTCATTTTTGAAACACCCTGTATGTGGCGCATGGCTTGGTTCTAGTACTACAGACTGGAGTGATCAACCCAGAGTTACGACCTGAACCCAGTGGAACACCTCTGGGAAAAGTTGGGACCTCGACTTCGCTCCAGATCCTAGCGTCGAACATCATTACCCTCTCCGGTTTCGGGTCTTGAGGAAGAATAAGGTGCCATTCCTCCACAGTCTTCCAGATACCTCATTGCAAGTGTCCCCGACAGAGTTGAAGCCGAGATAAAGGCGAATGGTGCGCACATCCCATACTGACATTCACTAATAATGTCCAGATATTTTTGATCAGATAGAGTCTGCGTTGATATACGTAAGCCTGTTAAATATCAAACAGATTGATCGAGGAAGGGATGGTGATTTCCTGAAAACAATGCACGAGGAAAGGTTGCCAAAAAAAAAGGCATAATGAAATGAAGAGAATGTATGGTTGGACACTAATTACGACGTGAACTGTTGTTGAAGGGGTGGTGACAGGTAAGAATCGAAAAATGGTTAAAATGGCTCTGACCACTATGGGACTCAACATCTGAAGTCATCAGTCCCCCAGAACTTAGAACTACTTAAACCTAACTAACCTAATGACATTACACACATCAATGCCCGAGGCAGGATTCGAACCTGCGACCGTAGCGGTCGCGCGCTTCCAGACTGAAGTGCATAGAACCGCTCGGCCACAGCGACCGGCCTAAGAATCGCAGACACAGAGCAAGTGAAGAGATCGTTTGGTTGGTGATATATTGCGACGTGAAGTGTCGTTGGAGGGATATTGAGAGGTAAGAATCGCCTACCGAGATGAGCCTATTCAAGGCAAACCATGGACGAACCATGTTGCTGTAATTATACTGACATGAAGAAGTTGGTTGACAGGTGACAGGCATGGAAAGCTGTATCAAACTAATCTTACAGTTGATTAGCGAAATACCAACAGGTTTCGGGTGTCCAACCTTGTTCCATCGTCAAAACGGCGAGACATTTCAACGCATTACCAGGGAAATTCATATTACTTAGCTTGCTGACAGTCTACGCGATCAAAAGATTGCAAATAGCCGAAGCAATGCTGACATCACCGTCATGATGTTAAAGTAAATGGTGGTTTCTCGTCGCAGTTCTCCAGGCTGTAAATCAATGTGTAAGCTCCCAGTACTGACGGTGACGGTTTCGATAGTAATTACAGCCACTCCACAACTTTACCGGGCGAACAAATACGTATTTGCGAAGAACCAGCCACTGATGGTGGACACTCAAGGCCGCAAACGCGCAGCAGTTCCAGGAATTAAGCATTTACGTATGAGAATTCATTGCGTAAATAATCATTCTTATCATTGCTTTCTTTCTGGCAATTAAGTTAATTATCGGTAAAACCGGGCCAGTCACGTAAGATGCTATTTCCCGTGTTTTCTTTTATCTCTGTCTCTCTCTGTGCACGGAGATATCTGCAGTTACATTCGATTGTTTCAACATCTGCTATTAAAACGAGTCATCAGAATGATATTTTATCTGTTGTGTATCGCGAACAGGAGCGACGGTGCACATTTTTCCGCTTTTCTTCACCAGCGACGTAACCACCCCATACAACTGTATATTGACACTTGCTAAGGAATAACTACCAGTTGTTACGGAACATGTGACAATTGCTACAGAACAGCAAATCAGTGACAGTAAAAGGAAATGTAGAGGGCAGGACGTGTTAACTGTAGCGAAGGCTGCTCTCAGGATATCAGTTAAGAAAATCACTAGCTGGGTTATGCATGTTTCCAGAAATCATGATGGTTGGCATGGAGGAGTTCATTCTGTTCGAGGCACCTCATTACGTTTGAGTTCAGAAATTTTTCTACGAGGCTATAACAGATTGATAATGCTCCTTAGTTTTGTGGATCACTTCTGTGACCCTTTCTGTAGACAGAAGTGACGTGTGCTTTCGTTCAGTTACTGGGAAAAGTTTTTGTTCTAGAAACCTAGAGTATAGTGTGGGTCACAGATCAATGTGTCGGACGGTTCTCTTTCCATATGGACCATACACCACTGGACACTAGTAAATATTGTTAAACTGTGTTTCACTTTGGTCTCGTCATTTGTTAAAATTGCTGTACAAGTCCTCGTTAATTGTGTTCGAGTTACATCCAAATCCATAGCCATCAACAACATATTTTTTTATTTGTTGCCTTCTGTTACTTAATTGTCGGTATCACACCGCAGTTCTACGAAAAAGTTTGTGGAGTCATTTTGTTTTAAGCGTTAAACGTGTCTCAGAAAACCGGTCCTGTTTAGATAGTCTCGTTGGTTGAGTAGATCTCTTCCTAAATTTACATTAAATTTTCTAGGGTCTTTGAAGTCTTATCATGAGTTCTTTAGGAAGTGAAATATACATAGAGGACATTATCGTTGGCCTCATATCGTTAAATGCTCTTATCACTTGTGGTAAGCCTTGACAACCTACAGCACGGAATGGGGTTTCATGACTCATGCTTCATAATCACAACACTTATTGCTCACTTCTACAATCACACAGGATGAGGCAAAAAGATATCAAAAAGATTTTACCGTTAAACGAGTGTCCTCTTTTTTGTTTTGTTTTTCTTTGCAGATTAAACCATGGCGTCCCGATATTCTGTTGAGGAACGGAGGAAGATAGCTGCCTGGACGGGGGTCTTTCAGTCCCCAAGCATCGTACAAGAAAAATTCAATGCCTGGACCGGACGGCAAGCACAACGCAGCTGACAAGTGATAAGATCGACGAGAAGTTTGTAAGTATGGGGTCCGTTCAATACGATACAATCATATGTTATTTCTCAAGTCAGCACCCCTTTTTCTCAACACATAATAATCGTACAGGGATGAATGAGGTATCGCTAGAGGCGCTTTTTAACAGGCTCTGGCACTACATATCGACTTTGCGCTAAAACTTACTATTTGTGGAACATCTTAACGCAAAATGGATTTTAACAATCATAGGCAAAAATGCGTCATGGATGCCCAGCTTCATACTCATATTTTACGAAGCTACCTTATTAATCCCGAATAAGAGACTCCCTTTTCATATTATCTTATTACTAACGCCATTTTATTTGTTTCAAAGTACTTATTAACTGGATACTTTGTACAGTAGAGTGTCGTAGACAATAGCCGTGACCACTGCGGTAGTCCATTACGAGGGCTGTCCAGAAAGTAACTTACGATCGGTCGCGAAATGGAAACGACTACGAAAATCCGATAAAGCTTTGTAAAGATGTGTTGGGCAGTGTCTCTAGTATGACTCTAGGTAGAATTATGTCGCTCTTTTCATTCCTGAGCTCTTAGTGAGCGCGTAAAGATGTTATAGAAAATAGTGTCTCCCGCCAAGTTCGAGGGCCTGGTGAGAATTTTCCCCTGAAGCTATGCAACCAACATTACATAACTGTCGTGCGGTTTCTTCTGCAAGAAAATTCTCAGCCTTATTCTGCAGGGGCAATGAAGATGTTCCTGCATCGTTTCAATTGGAAATGTTTGGTTACCCACAATACAGCCCGTAATTGTCTCCCACTGAGTTTCATCTCTGCTCAAACGAACCGCTCACTATGAAGACAACATTTTGGCACAGACAACGAGCTTTAGGCCAGCGTAGAGAATTGGCGGAAAGCACTGGCGGCTGCCTTCTATGATGAGGGTATTGGAAAGTTGGTACAACGCTACGACGATTGTCTGAGTCAGAACGGCGACTACGTAGAGAAGTAGCTGAAAGGTGTAGCTAACTGTTACATATGAAACATTTCTGATTTTCACTGCGATTTTCATTTCGCGATCAATCGTAACTTACTTTCTGGACAGCCCTCGTATTTCTGCCCGTCGTACAAGCTGACCTTTCTAAACGAATGTACAGGGTGTATCAAAAGGAATCATCCAATTTTCAAAAAATTATAACTATTCTGTTATACAGAGCAAACGCTCGAGTTTTACATGGTTCCTGCAAGAAAACAGCAGTGTGCGCCCACTTCAGTCCTGGTAAAAACGGTGTCGGAACAATAGAAAGTGTTATGTGTTCTACGTTTTGCGCAGTGCGGGTCAGCAATAACTGTTCAACGTAATTTTCGTACTAGGCATGGTGTGGATCTTCCTAAAGCATGATGGCATGAAGAATTCCGAGAAACAATTTGTTTGTAAATCGCCGGGCTTTCCCCGAGTGTCTCACACAAATGTCGAACGCATCAGCCATAGTTTCACAAGGAGTCCGAAAAAGTCCGTTCATTGTGCTGCTGGGCAGCTCAACATATTCGTCTGGCGTGTGTTGCGTCGATATTTAAGCGTGAAACCACACAAAATTCAGCTGCTGCAAGCTCTTCGTGAAGGTGACAAACAACAGCGTGTCGAGTTCTGTAATTTTGTTATTGGCAAGATGGAGGAAAACGGTTTTCTTCCATGCTTAGTGTTTAGTGACGAGGCAAAATTCCATTTAAATGGAAAGGTGAACCGTCATAATTGAGAATATGGGGTACGTAACAGCCACAACGTTGTACAACATGAGACATACTCTCCAAAATGTTACGTGTTTTGTGTAGTTTCACGAGGAAAGGTGTATGGACCATATTTCTTTGCCGAGAAAACTCTTACAGGAAGCACATATCTCGATATGCTTGAGAACTTTCTTTTCCCACAGTTGGGGACTGATTCGAATGACTTCATTAACCAACACGGGGCACCGCCACGCTGGCATCTAGAAGTTCGGGGGTTTTTTAATCAAAGGATTACTGAACGATAGATCGGCGACACTGGACCAAATGATTCAGCCTTACATTACTGGCCTCCAAGGTCACCGGACCTGACTGTATGTGATTACTTCTTGTGGAGGCTTATAAAACACTCTGTTTATGAGCCTCCGTTACCAGCAACAATGAATGAACAGAGACACTGTATAATAGCAGCTGTGTAAGCTGTAACTCAAAAGGTGCTCGCTGCAGTTTGGGAACAATTTGCATATCGCATTGATATATGCCTTGCGTCTGAAGGGGGCCGTATAGAACATCTATTAAAAGTCACGAAAAAAACTGTATGAGTTTCCCGTTCATCAAATAACAAAATTAATTGTCTATGTTTATTAGTTTCAGAAATATAGACGTGCCAAATCGGATGATTCTTTTTGATACATCCTGTATTTTCCGAAACATCAAACGTATTTGTCATTGTGACCAACTACCCTTACCACAATGACTACACTTATTCCAAATACTGTCATTATTTACAACTGTAAAAGTGCCAAAGTTTCGTACGGATTTCTTGTTTACAATTAACGCTCAGCTGATTGACAACGGAAAAACTGCTATAATACCATGGATAAACTTAACACCATCTGATCCAAGCGTTTCATTTCAATTGGCACGAAGGTATTTGGCTATTAAAATTGCATTTGCGATCACTATAAACAAGTCTCAGGGACAAACGCTTCCAACATCAGAATTGTGTCTGCCAAATTCTGTCTTTACTTACGAACAATTCTGTGAGGCCCTTTCAGGGGTAAGCAAGTCAACTAACATTTTTGTATCCCTTAACGAGCATGAAAAACAAAAAGTGCACGAAGATTACATTGTTAGTCAAATATTTGCACCGAGGTGTTGTAATGCTCTGTACAGAGTTTTTTTTTTCAAAAGTACGTGTATGGAAATGTGTAGACAAGGATGTTCATAAATTAATGATTATTATTTCACGCCGGTCGTTGTGGCCGTGCGGTTCTAGGCGCTTCAGTCTGGAACCGCGTGACCGCTACTGTCGCAGGTTCGAAACCTGCCTCGGGCATGGATGTGTGTGATGTACTTAGGTTAGTTAGGTTTAAGTAGTTCTAAGTTCTAGGGGACTGATGACCACAGACGGTAAGTCCCATAGTGCTCAGAGCCATTTGAACCATTTTTTAATTATTTCACGTCGTTCGTTTCATTCCCAAAGATGTGTTCTCTTCAGCCCCACTGCTACTTCTATCTCAAAGACTACACTTATTGCAAATATTGTAATTATTTCAAACCATAAAAGTGCGAAAGTTTCGATTTAAGCTATTTTTTAACAGTTTCATTTAGAGAAACAAAAAAAGTGGTCACCTTCAGAAATAACGGAAGGAAAACCATTACGCCAGAATCTTGTCCCACTACTTCAAACCAATTATATAGAGTGCCCGTAAACTTCAGCTACTATTAAATAAAATATTTTGGAAATCATTAGAGAGAGGTTATCGTGGTTCGTTCTAATACATTAAGCACCTCTCAAAGCTTTTTTCTGTTATGCCAGAATTTCAGTGTGTGCCCCACCACACTCGTCGTTCTTAGAACATGAGGGCGATATTCGAATTCTGCCCTTGTACGTGTCTGGGTTGCAGCACCAACAGTTCTGATTGGTTTACTAATTCGCTCACGAAGGACAGCAATGTCATAGACTGGTGTTGTGTACACCCAATCCTTGACGTAACCCCAAAGACGAAGTATAATAGCGTTACATCGGGAGAACGTGGGGCCATACGATTGGACCTTCACGACCCATGCACTTTATGAATACTTGATCTTGCTTCCTGCACTTCGCGTGACACGCTAAGAATTGACTTCCTGGAGGCTTTGTTGAAATGCACTTTGTCGACACGTGCTTGAGACACAGGGGGAGGGGAAGGGGGAGGGGGCCCACTTCGAGGAAGGTCTTTTACACTGCCTCTCTCTTTAACGTTTTTGAATCACCCCATTTTGCTTGTTTGTAGCTACGGTGGCCTCCCTTACTGGGGTCAATAATTCCGCAGTACTGTAGTCACAGGGTTGGATTCTGCATACCGGATGAGACACTGCATCTTCTCCTGGTCTGGCGCCATATTGATCCATCCCAACTCAAATCTGCAACGAAGAACAAAGGCAAAAGTCTAAAGATCAGAAGACGTAGCGCCGTTTAAAGGATGGAAGATTAAGCCTTAACGAACCGTCGACATCAAGGTCATAAGAGTGGGTGCACAAAGGAACCAACCAGGAATTTAGGGAAATCACAGAAAACCTGCATAAGAATAGTCGGACGTGGGTTTGAACCGTCGTCCTCCCGAATACGAGTCTTGTGTGATAACCATTGCGCCACCTCACACGGTACCAGTAAAAGCAACCATGTCCTAAGCAAACGATATGTTAACTCTCGATTCACGTTACTCGAGCCGCCAATTAGGAGAGAATATTAATGTGGCACTACATCTACATCCATACTCCGCAAGCCACCTGACGGTGTGTGGCGGAGTACCAACAGTTCTGATTGGTTCATTAATTCGCGCACGGAGGACAGCAATGTCATAGACTAATGTTGTGTACACCCGATCCTTGACGTAACCCCATAGAGAAGTACAGGGTTATTACAAATGGTTGAAGCGATTTCACAGCTCTACAATAACTTTATTATTTGAGATATTTTCACAATGCTTTGCACACACATACAAAAACTCAAAAAGTTTTTTTAAGCCTTCACAAATGTTCGATATGTGCCCCTTTAGTGATTCGGCAGACATCAAGCCGATAATCAAGTTCCTCCCACACTCGGTGCAGCATGTCCCCATCAATGAGTTCGAAAGCATCGTTGATGCGAGCCAGCAGTTCTGGCACGTTTCTTGGTAGAGGAGGTTTAAACACTTCAGCATTAAGAAAAAATGTTGCTTCATCACTGAAAACAAGTTTCACACTGAACGCATCCTCTTCCATGAGCTGTTTGTTGCAACCGCGCCGAAAATTCAAAGCGTTTGACTTTGTCATCGGGTGTCAGGGCTTGTAGCAATTGTAAACGGTAAGGCTTCTGCTTTAGCCTTTTCCGTAAGATTTTCCAAACCGTCGGCTGTGGTACGTTTGGCTCCCTGCTTGCTTTATTCGTCGACTTTCGCGGGCTACGCGTGAAACTTGCCCGCACGCGTTCAACCGTTTCTTCGCTCACTGCAGGCCGACTCGTTGATTTCACAATACAGAGGCATCCAGAAGCTTTAAACTGCGCATACCATCGCCGAATGGAGTTAGCAGTTGGTGGATCTTTGTTGAACTTCGTCCTGAAGTGTCGTTGCACTGTTATGACTGACTGATGTGAGTGCATTTCAAGCACGACATACGCTTTCTCGGCTCCTATCGCCATTTTGTCTCACTGCGCTCTCGAGCGCTCTGGCGGCAGAAACCTGAAGTGCGGTTTCAGCCGAACAAAACTTTATGAGTTTTTCTATGTATCTGTAGTGTGTCGTGACCATATGTCAACGAATGGAGCTACATTGAATTTATGAAATCGCTTTAATCATTTTTAATAGCCCTGTGTAATAGCGTTACATCGGGAGAACGTGGGGCCATGCAATTGGACCTTCACAACCCATGCAGTTTATGAATACTTAATCTTGCTTCCTGCACTTCGCGTAACACACTGAGAATTGACTTCTGTAAATAATTCGTGTTTCGAAAACAAATTGAAAGTAGTGATTCGCAAGATACTGCACATCTGGTTGGAAGGGAAGCTCTTCAAAACACAGAGCCCCACTGGAATATGTAATGGTAGTGACACACCAAAATCACAATAGTAATCCGTTGTCGTTGCTACCTATTTTATTACAATCAAAAGCATTATAAAATCACAACCACAATAATGCAGGGGACTGTCTTACAAGGCCAGATCACTTGGACAAATAACAAATAAATTTCTTTAACCGGAACAGGACCCATAAAACTTGAAATCTGAATATGACTAGGTAAATATACTCAGGTAAAGCTCTACTTAAATAGTACAAATGTCCATACAATTCCCATCAGAATTCCCATTACTTCCAATCAGCTGAGGAACAGATTAAGGGTAAGAACACAGATCTTTTAAAGGTTTGGCTAGCCAACTTTCCTAAACAAAACTATGTACAAATGACTAAAACAATTAACGAGGTGAAACTTCTTGGCAGATTAAAACTGTGGCTGAGCCATGTCTCCGCAGTATCCTTTCTTTCGGGAGTGCTAGTTCTGCAAGTTTCGCAGGAGAACTTCTGTAAAGTTTGGAAGGTAGGAGATGAGATACTGGCAGAAGTAAAGCTGTGAGTACCGGGCGTGGGTCGTGCTTCGGTAGCTCAGATGGTAGAGCACTTGCCCGCGAAAGGCAAAGGTCCCGAGTTCGAGTCTCGGTCGGGCAAACAGTTTTAATCTGCCAGGAAGTTTCATATCAGCGCACACTCCGCTGCAGAGTGAAAATGTCATTCCAATTAACGAGGTGCTGTACTTTTTGACCAAACTAATCTTCAAATTTACTTACTCAGTTGATTAATCAACAATATTCTCAGAATGATTACAACTAGAGCATGATCATATGACAATACGCCTAAAATGAGCTTGCTTCAATATTGCGTGTGAATTAGCGATAGACGGAGCAGACCAAGGATTCAAATCAATACGAGAAATCCACGAGACAGGAAGTGATATAGAAATGTACTCAACTTTGCTCTGCAAAGCTTCATATGCTATAATTCTCCACCGGAAAGATGGAATCACGCAACAGTGACAACATAACCCAAAATGTAAAGGAGAGGACAGGGCCTTAAATATATCTCTGTCCCCGTGGTGCTCTGCTCGCGTCGACCACTGCCCATCATCTGTAACACAACACACATCAACGGCAGACAATATTCTGAGACATAAACTTATCTAGAGAACAGGTGATCAATACAACTGAATAGAAACAAATTAGCCTCCGTGAGTTACTTGGCCAGTGCCAGCCATTAAACTTTAACTTCGCTAAAAATCATGCCCTAACGTTAAGACGACAAGAATTATCTCGGCTCACACTTAACACGCCAAACTACCAAATGAACTAAAAGGTAGAACAGGGGACGTATCTCGGCGTGTCTTGAAACGCCTGATCCGAACTCACTATTCGTTGCACTTCTAGCTACGTCTTTAACCAAGCTTCATGTCGGTTGGTTGGGCGTAGCCACACTTCCTCAACTGCCGTCAAGATAGCTAGTCACGACACCGAGGTAAGTGATAAACAACTAAAACAATTCCAAAGGATTTTTAGTACACTGGTATCTTCAATTAAGCCGCACACAACCCACCGAAGCAACTCTGCGACTCCAATTCAATCGGCTGGCGTAGCTTATAACAGACTCGAAGGAGCTTGTCTTTCCGACGTCTAGGAAAACCAAATCACCATGGGCGGTGGAACTGACTCACGACTCAACACGCCGCCACCGCTGGCCCCGCTCCTTCCTTGTCCGACTCGTCCTCTTGCCGTCCTGACTACGTACACAATCGCACTCATGGAGGTAAGAATAAGGGGAGATGGCGCTACGTATCCCAGCCGTACTACGTTTTGAAGCCATGGGGGCGTGGCTCGCTGCCATGACACTCTGACCAAAACATTGCCAGTGTGCTATAGCGCTGCGTGTATTACAGTCGCTAATTGCACCATATACGCATGTAACGTCATCAGATTGGTTGTTTCAAAGTTTTTGTTTAAAATAATATCTCGTAAAGGCGAAATTCCGCGTTTCTTCTGATTAAAAATAGTTTTTAATGTAATATTACGAATAGCTAGCCTTCAATGTAAACGATACAATTTTGTTAATTCAGTAATAATCGTGTATCACAAACTAAATAATAGAAACTAAAAACTAAGTTAGTTATACCCTCCCTCCAAAGCCCCATAAATACATCTTGTTTGTAATACGTACTGGAACAGTTCAGTTACGTTACACTACCGGGAAACACTGTTCATTACCACCAATATTTACTGAAAGACGGTACATAGAATGGCAAATCTACACAGTGTCCTGTTTAGGCCTATACTTTACGCCAGTTAATGTAGTGTTAGCTTTTAATTTGGTACATGATGAAGCCAAAGTGAGTTACTCAACACTTCGATTATCGACGATAGGTACGTGTTATACTGAAACGTGAACTTGAAAACTAAGAATTTAATTCTTTGAATTAACATACCTTTTGCAAATGTTTTGGGTGTGTAGGGAAAACTGATGGTGCAGCATTTTCTCGGAGCCTTACTGTTGAAAGGGAAGTTCGGTCTATGTCCTCTTCTCGGAAATGCTGAGAACATATAGTGCTCCATTTAGACGCACGCCAATTCTTCCTCCTCACGGCATTCTCCCACAGAGCTTTCCGACTTTCATTTTTAGGAAATCTAAAATCATACAGGAGAAAAACACGCTATAGTACAAGTACCGATGTAGCACACGTTCATCCACAATGAAGTTGTAAAATCACACTTAACGAGACAACTTACACATGAAATGTTATTCCCTTCGATTTCGCATCACAATCAGAACGATTCGTACATCCGAACACCACACAACTCACCATAATAGCGCAAAATCCTTCCAAAAGCGAGCGACAAACCTATGCACACAAGCTTACAGCAGCAATGTTTTGGTCGGATTGAGATGGCTACCCTCGGCTTCACATAGCTTCACAGCTGTGACGTCACGGCGTCACCCTCTATTCTTACCTCCATGATCGCACTAGACTCTCGCTCACCACCGATCCCGACACACTTCCCCAGCAGAGCGCACGCACTGCAGTTAAATCCGCGCCGGCAAAGATGAGTAGAAGACAAATAAGCATCGAAGTCGACTCAAAGATCAAAATGACTATCGATGGAAACTGGCGCCAGAAACGCACCAGCTCACACACTTTTGGAATAAAAGAAGAAACCCTCGGTAGGAAGGAAGTGTGATCTGACCTGGATACGATGTTGGACGAGGAAGAAAATTTTCTCGGGGGATCGCTTCGCTGATTTGTGCACGAAGGGTAACAACGTCATTGACTTGCATTGTGAACCCGCGGGCCCTGACGTAGCCCCAGATATCTGGGAAAGCAACTAAAACCGACAATAAAGAATCCGGATATCCATGCAAATGGCTACAGGCTACCATTAAAATCCATCACAGCGTCTCACAAGCAAATACTTTTGGCTACAGTGTGTTTCGAAGCCAGCACATTAGCGCATAGTTTGAAACGACTAAAACCCTTAATAACCTTACTTAGGGTGCCGAGAAGGATGTGTACGAAAGAAGACAGCAGCAAACTGGTTAAACATAAAGGAAGTAAAAGAGAACGAAGGAAATCATTGGGAAGCCTGCAGCGTCTGAAGTACAACGTTGACAGATTATCTCGCTCTACAGAAGGGCATAAGAGAGCATCAGGTATCAACTATTAAGCAAAGCAAATGTACAATTTTTAACTTAAATAGAACTAATAGCAACTAAACATCAACAGGTTGAAACCTTCGCGTCTCCTCTATACCTTTTTTGTTAATGATAACCTTCCCTTTTACAATAACCTATGTAACCATCCCTTAGGATTTCTATCTCTTGCTTAATAACAACAAATGAAATCTTCCCTTAGAAATTTATTCTCTTTCTCAATCTTCGCATACAAATTTAATTGCTGCTTATTAAAAGTGATTTTCTGATTATTTCGACGAAACATAGAATGTGTCGTCGTCGTGGCCCTCAGTCGTTATCTGCAATAACCCAAAGCTGTTCCTTACCTTTTTTTACTGTTACTGGATCGCCATCTGACTGCGACATCAATATACTTACTCTGTTTTACTATACTCTATTAACTGCTGGTGGGCTGTCATAATAAGTGGCTGTATTTATTACCAAAGCTGACGTTATTCTTTAATTAATTTGACTGAAGTTACGTAATTCATAGTTACACTTTTTCTTAACAATAAATTTTTTGCAAAGTTTGACGTTGATGGTTTTTGGGATGGATTATAATCAGTAATGCAACATTGCTGACAAAAATTAATTATATTCTGAAAACGTTTCTTCAAATATTTACTGTTGATAATGAAATGATTTTACAAACGTTCAAATGGGACTTACTTTTTACAATAATCTTAGAACTAGCATTGCGCAAACATACTTTCAGTAGTCTTGAGTTTCGCAAAGAAAATAATTCAATAATATTAGTTCCTCTTATGATAATAGTTAGTTGATGTCTCTGTACATCCGTTTATAATCCCTTGTAAATCATAGCTGGTGGCTGGCAGGCACATCGCTTCTCTCAACCTCTCGCTTCAGACCTGCTACCGACTCGCTTCACTTCTCGCTTACTACTGACTTCCTACGAACGCTAAAGTGCGGTCTCTCCTGCCAACAATGCTTTCTGGTGCAGACAATCCCTGCTACCATTACAAAATGTATCAATGCGCGGTCTTTCCCGCTCTTTTCTTAAAATGTACCCATACGCGGTCTCTCCCGCCCTTTTTAAAATTATATCAATGTGCGGTCTCTCTTGCCAACAATACTTTGGTGCAGACATTCCCTGTTACCACAATTATTTCCAACATGACAAATATTAATTATTCCTCCTTAATCCTGTTAATAAAATATAAACATCTTTCATAAATTTTGGTTTGACAATAGACAATAGAAATATACACGTGTTACAAGGTAAATAAAATCAGTAGATGTCATATAGGTCTTACTACAACGTAGCTAATTTGTTCTTCAAATTTGAAGCTTAACTAAATCTAAATCTACATACATATCCCCCCAAGCCATCGTACGGTGTTTAGCGGAGGGTACTCTGCCCCACTGCTAGTCATTTCCTTTTCTGTTCAACTAGCAAATAGGATGAGGGAAAAATGACTGTCCGAACGAGAGCCCTAATCCTATCTTATCTTCATCGTCCTTACGCGAAACGTCCTTTGAAGGCAGTAGAATCGTACTGTAGTCAGCCTCAAATGCCGGTACTCTAAATTTTCTCAGTAGCGCTTCTAGAAACGAACGTCGCCTTCCCTCCAGTGAGTCCCTTTTGAGTTGGCAGAGGGAACCATCTCAGTTCAACTGAGCGCCTGCGCAAACAGTGAGACAGTGTTAACTCTGAAGTTGAAGCTCCGCTTATAGATCACGCGAATATAAAACAGTCACCTAGTAAGTGTAATTCTGAAAACGGAAGTTAGCCGGTTAGCCCGAAATCAGAGCGCGAAAGTGTAAGTAGTAGGAATTCAGGCAAGGGGAATGAATGTGGGGGAGATATGATGTCTCAGCTAATGCAAATGATCCAGGGATTGGGGAATAATATGTATACAATGGCAAGTAATATCGGTACAATTCGAACAGATATGGGTACATTAGGAACTGATATGGGCACATTACAAACAGTTACGGATACAATTAGGACTGATATAGGTACAATGCGAACTGACATAGGTTCCGCTATGAAAGAGGAAGTTGAAAAAATTATAGGTAACCTTGAAAAAGCGATTGATGATAAATTAAAATGTGTCCGAGTGGATATGGGAAAAATTACACACGAAGTCGTAATAGTAAAATCTAAAATCGAAACAGTGGAAAAAGATCTTGGGGGCAAGGTAAGCGACTGTATAAAAGTGCGAGATGCTCATAAAAGTGATGTGAATTTAGCAATTAGTGACACTGCCAATCATGTAAGTGAGGGGGAGAAAGAAGTGGGCAAAATTAAAGATAAAATAGAGTCCATTATCACTAGTGAAAATTAAAAAACAAATACAACAGATAAAACAGATTTAAATTCGTTACCTTCCCAACAGGCCACGCCGGTTATAAATATCCCTTGGGCGGATCTGTGAAATGTTACACAGATGATGGAAGATATCACCCAGTACATTTCTTGGCTGGGTGTAGGGACGCTTTTGTTAGCGGCATGTCGGACAAAGCGAAAATAAAATACGTTAAACGGCATCTGGAGGGAGACCAACAGTCTTGGGCAAATGTTAAATGTAGTTCGTGCGAATCGTACGAAGAGTTCGAAAAGTGTTTTTGAATAAATTTGAGAGCGAGGGAAAACAGACGCGGATCCAAAATGTATTTTAAAAATTGCCGAGTTACAGGTACGGTAAAGGGACGATGAGAGATTTTTGCAAGCGCGAACTTGGCAAGCTTATGCATGTGAAACATCCGTTGGGGATTTTAACGGAAATCACCACGTTAAAAAGGCGATTACCCGAAAATTTGCACTGGGATCTTGTCCACAGTCCATGTGATTCCGTGGACGAATTTCTAGAACTTGTAGAAAAATTAGAGAGGGCTTTGAAGTTGAAACCTCCGAGCAAACCGGGTGGTAGTTATCAAAATGGGAATCCAAATAACCATCACCAAAATAATAATCGTGAGAGAAATCAATTCTCAGGGAGATAGTATCTGGAATGCGAAGAATGGTCGGAGAACGAACGGGAGTGATAACTTCCGTGAATGTGGCCCAAGTAAAGAACGCAGATATGATGGGGGAAATTCGTGCAAAGTGCAATCGCGTAACAACCGATCGGGAAACTGATGTTCACCACATCTCAGGTCCGGGGATGGCGATCTGAACAGGCGATGAGAAGGACTGAGGATAATAGTAATGTTGGAAATCTTGATAGGTTTTGAGAAAGGCAACAAATATGTAATATGGAGTATCTTAAAGAGGAAGGCTATATAGGTAGCTCTTTCAATAAAAGCAGGCGCGAAAATTGGAAGCATAGATTCGTGGAAGATTTAAGTTAAAGTAATGGGAATAAATTTGCGAGGAATGATGTAAGTTATGGATGTGTAATGAATGAGTGTGTGAATGGTGATGAATGGAAAGATTCAGTGGTTCAAAAAGAAGTTTATGAGGAGATGAATTTTGTGAAAGCAAATTGTGTGGAGAGTTCTGAAGAGGTATTAGCAAAAGGTAGCAATTGCAGTAAGGAAGGTGTTGTAGTAGCAAGTATTTGCGAGTCGGCGAAAATCGTCGATGTTAACGAAGGCGGCGTAGCTTTGGTCTCGCCAGCTGCAAGCGAGGGTGATTGTGTTTCGGTGGAAAGCGTCAATATTACTAAGGCAGGCTTAGCTTTGGTCTCGCCAGCAGTTGAAGTTAAAAATGTGTCTGCGGAGGCAGATGATTTCTGTTTAAAGGAACAGAGTAATGGTAATTTATGTAATGATGTAAAAGCTACCGGTATTGATACTTCGGAGAAAGAAATTTACGCGTTTCTAGTCACGAATGAAGGCGAAACGAAACTTATTGATGAATGTGTGGATCTAAAACGTTTGTCAGATTATGAATGTGAGAATATATGTAGAGTAGGATCGGGGTTAATATGGATGAAAAGTGTGTAGAAATGGCAGTGTGTGCTGATTTTTGTCCGATCACAAAGGAATGTAGCAAGCCTGGAAGTCCCAAAATGGTACGACAAGGTAGCAGCAATTTGTGTAATGTAGTGGCGGAGGATAAAGTTGTGTACGATTCACGTAAAGTTAATTTGTCGACGGGGGAAAGTAAAGTATCTCATTTGGATTTATGTAGTGATTTAAATGGTGTATCAGCAGATAAGGTCGCTGAGAGGAATATTTATGTTGATGATGAGTTATTCATCGATGTATTATTTCAGGAAGATAAAGTGTTTAATAGTGAATTGATGTGTAGTTTTGTCGAAGCTGCAAGTGTCGATATTTTGGAGGGGAAAAACATTAAAGTTGTGCATGCTGTGTGCAGTGACTCGGCGAGATGTGTGGAAAACTAACAGAAAATTTAGAGAGGGATGAAGTAAATAGTGTGGATGGGGATACTTTGTGTAATGAAGTTCGTTCGAATTAGTATGTGAAGGAGGAGTGTGATTTTAGTGTGACATTGGCGTTGGTACGGTAGAAAGTTATGGTCGTTACTATCGCATATGTGGAAACGAGAGAAGTTTAAAATTGCTAGAGGTTTAGAAAAAGAGAAGAATGAATTTGGGGAGAAGGAAATATTTAATGAATTATTTTGGGATGAACATGAGATTGAGGGATGGATAGAACAGGATGTGTGTACGCTAGATGTCGCCGGCCGGTGTGGCCGTGCGGTTCTAGGCGCTACAGTCGAACTGAGCGACCGCTACGGTCGCAGGTTCGAATCCTGCCTCGGGCATGGGTGTGTGTGATGTCCTTAGGTTAGTTATGTTTAATTAGTTCTAAGTTATAGGCCACTGATGACCTCAGAAGTTAAGTCGTATAGTGCTCAGAGCCATTTTGTACGCTAGAATTGGAAGAGAAAGGACGTGACGTAGAAAATGATTTATTAAGGAGAAATATTTAGAACTAAAGGAAATGGTAAATGTGCAGCCAACTGTTGAAATTAAATTTGGCAAACAAATGGTAGATGCACTTGTAGATTCAAGTAGTAATGTGTCAGCGGTATCGGAAAGTATTACGAACATGATCAAAAATAGGAAACTAGTAATCTTTCCAATCACTAGCGTTCAGATTAAAACGTCAATTGGTGGTATGAGTAAGCCAATAAGACAACAAGTACTTTTATAATTTAAAAGTGGAGAAAATAAATTCGAGATAGAATGTTTTGTAGTGAGTGATCTAGTAAAGGTGGTAAGTTAAGTCACTGATTTCCTGTGCAAATACAATACTTCGCTTAATTGTGCAGGGAAATGCCTAGAATTTGAATTTCAGAATGAAAAAAGGCAAGTAAAATTTAAAAGACTTTTAACAGGTGAAAATTAGATTGCTCATGCCATAGTTACTGAGGGTTGGAGTAAGGAAGTCGATTTGCATAACAGAATTAAGGAAGTGACTGATGCAGTCAATGGTGTATCAGAACGGAAAAGAAAGAGTTGTGTGGGTTGTTGTACCGCTACGAGGACGTATTCTCGGATCGACCTGGTAAAGTTACCGATTTCGAGCACTCTATAAAAGTGAAACCTCACGAACCAATAAAGTGCAAACCGTATATAATATCTATAGCTGATCGAGATGCCGTAGAGGTCGATTAAAACAAATGTTAGATTGGGGTATAGTCTAACAATTAGGAGCGATTACTGCAATCCAATCGTTACTGTTAAAAAACTTGATAACTCGGTCAGAATTGTATTAGATCCGAGAAAAATAGATAAAGTAATTGTAAGGGAATTAGACCAGCCTGGCAATATGGCGGAACTGCTGCAGAATTTTAATATCAATTTTATGTGAAATGTTGATCTGACTTCGGGATTTTGGCAGATCCCGTTGGCAGAGGAAAGCAGCCGGTACGCTTTTTTTCCTTTTTGAAGGGCGAAGCTACCGCTTTAGGGTAGTACAATTCGGACTTACAACTTCTGTGGCAGTTTTTGTAAGAGCGTTGACTCATGTCCTGGGGAGAGTCTAATAAGCAACGCGTGATATACGTAAATGATATATTGATTGCTACAGAAACGAGGACTGAGCATTGTCAAGTTTTGGAGGAGGTACTCATGGCTCTGAGACGAGGTGGAATGACTTTAAAGCTCACAAAATGTGAGTTTCTTCGAGCAGAAATTCAATTCCTGGGGCATATCCTTATTTCGGAAGGAATTTCATCTAGTCCCGAAAAATTAAAGTCCATTGTCGATTGTAATAGACCCAAAAGTAGGAAACAACTGAAGTCATACTTGGGCTTGTGCGGTTTCTGCAGAGAATTCTTGGGGGAGGGAGGAAAGAATATTCCGAATTTAGGCAAATTGTTGAAGCAAAATGCTGCTTGGAGGTGGACCGAGGAATGTGGAACGGAATTCCAAGGTATAAGGGGTAAATTGTGCAATAGTAAGACGTTGTACTACGCAGATATGAATCTCCCTTTCTGTTCAGCGTCGGACAGTTGGGACTATGGAATAGGTTGCGAGCTACTTCAGGAAAAGCTAGTCGATGGAAAAATTGAACACCGTAGTGTGGCATTCTCCAACCGAATGCTAAATAAGCCGGAACAGGGGTACAGCATATCAGAGAAGGAGATGCTCACGATCGTGCACGGATTTAAGAAATTCCGCATTTATTTAGAGGCAGAAAAGTGACAGTGTTGTCGGACCACAAGGCGCTGAGTTATCTGCAGGACTGCAGGATACTGAACGACCGCTTAATGCGTTGGGCAATGTTCATGCAGCAATTCGAATACGGAATCCGCTACACCAAGAGCACAGAAAATTATGTTGCCGATGCTCTGTCCCGATTACCAGTGGGGGCGGAAGACGATGTAAGGGAGGAGCCGAACGAATTTAAGCTACTGTATATGAAGGGGGTAGCGGGGAGAAAGAAATTCGTGCGGTGTGCAAAGGTATGCGGCGAGCACAAAACGACGATCCTGAACTGAAACACATTAAGGTGAATTTCGACAGCAAGGGGTACGAGAAAGTACCCAAATATTTTAAGATACACAAGGGAGTGTCATGCCGGCGGAAAGATGAAGAGACGGACAAATGGAGACTGTGTTTTCCCAGTGGGTATGTGGCACAGTTAATAGACTACGTCCATGTAAGTCACGGACATTACGGGGCCGAAAAGTGAACTGAAATCATCGAGGAATACGCCCACGTAAATAACCTGGTCAGACGGGTCCGCGCAGCTGGCGGCGTGCGACCGTTGCCAACGGCTCAAATACTGCACAACCGCGCGACAGGGGAAAATGCAAAGCATTATACTTACTAAAGTGGGCGGGTTACTGGCTGTGGACAATTCTGGGCCACTACCCACAGGACGCGGTGGCATGAAGTACATCTTTGTTGTGGTGGACGTGTTCTCTAGGTTCATTCATTAAGGAGCTCCGGAAAGGCTCAAAATCATGAAAAGTTCAATTTTTACTTTTTTGCGTTTTCTGAATCTGCAGACTATTACCTTTTAATAGATATATAATTTATTCAATTCCGAAGACTACAACTATTTTTAAATTTTTTTTTAAATGTGTTCTACATGGGTGTGACCCACTGTGGCGCTGTTAAACTGCTGTCAAATGGTGTTATTATTAACGTCCGTGTTCATCAGGTACATTTTAGTGATGTGAGATAAAGTATGTGTTGTGGCTAACCTGTGATGGTTCAATATATATCGCTGGTGTGATTGTCGATTGTTTCTTGTTTATTTACTCTGTCGTTATCTCGAAAATATTCGTAATTAATTCTGTTTCTTGAGTCTCTGTTTTGTTGAAGTATAATAATGAGTAAAAGTAAAGTTATTAGAAATCCTCTGAAGGCTTTTAAGAAAAGGAGAAATGTTGGAATGCCAAAGGTATGTGTTATTACTGTAAACAATAAAGACGATAACCAAGTGAGTGAACCTAACCTCTCAAGTACACCTGCCCATAGCAGTCAAAGCGGGAAAGAAAATACTTCGCAGAAGAAGCTTGGTTCAATGAGTGAAAACTATGAATGTTTTATGGGCGAATCGGATGTGAATGAAATATTTGATATGTCGGTTCTCAAAGGAATTTTTTCAAACTGTGTAAGATGTATTCATTGTAGTGAAGTTGGTCTGGAACTGTCCATAATAAAGCACGTAGGACTTGCTAGTGAAATACAACTGAAATGTGATAAGTGTTCATACATGACCACCTTTTGGAACAGTGTTGCAGTAACTGCAACCGAAGAAAATGGTAGCAAAATCTACGAACACAACAACGAGCGATGCTTGCTTTAGACAAGGAACGCCTTCGGGCTGCAGACAGGGCTGTAAAGAGTCTAGAAATACAAGCAAGAGTAAACAGGAGGAGGAACAAGAGGAAGCTGGAGGAGGAGTTTGCAGAGGATGAAGATAATCCATCCTATGGACCTGGAATGCACTAAAAAGTTAATCCAATCTTTGTCGCTCGATTCCCAAAACTTTTATTTTCTCATACTAATTACATGTTTTCTAAGGATCTTCCAAACATATTTGTTTCAAACTTTCAGTAAATGCTACACAGTACCTTCTGCATAATTTAACACAGCCTTTTTCCAAAAAACTGTATATTTTTGAATATATAAATAAAAAATTGCAAAAAAAATGTTGTGAATTTTCATTACAATTGAAAAAAAATCATCTTTAATAATTGAACTAAAATTTTGTAAAATCCCTGTGTTAAGTTGTAGGCCATATTCCAATAAATAATCTGTAAAAAGTTCAACTTCCTACCTCAAATACTTTGTGAGGAAAGATGTAATTTATAAGCGTTATTTTAACATTGCAAGTATAGGGCGTTCCGGAGCCCCTTAAACTGTATCCGATACGGAAAGCGAATAAAAAAACTCTGATCGCCAAACTGGAGAAGGATTTCTTCAAGAATATTGTAAAACAAGTGACGCTGTTGTCTGACGACGGATCACAGTTTACTTCGAACGGTTGGAACTCGTTCTTGAACGACCAGGGTGTGCAACATATCCGTACATCCGTGTGCCACCTGCAGGTTTGAATTCTGCCTCGGGCATGGATGTATGATGTCCTCAGGTTAGTTAGCTTTAAGTTGTTCTAAGTTCTAGGGGAGTGATGACCTTATATGTTAAGTCCCATAGTGCTCAGAGCCATTTGAACCATTTGAAACGTCTACCATCCAGCGAGCAACACGTGTGAACGGTATATGCGGGAAGTAGGATGTTTATCTAGGACGTATGCCAGCAATCGTCATTCCAAGTGGGTGGAGTACGTGAGCGCGTTTGAGGACGTTCTCAACATCGTAAAAAGTAAGGCTATGGGGTACTCACCTTTGGAAGTCATGACCGGAGAGTGAAACGAAAGTTCATACTCACAGAAACGGTAGAATTCCCCGCCGCGAAAGAGAGCAGGCAGTAACGGCCCGCATGAAAAAGTTAGCCGCTGGAAGGAAAAGGCGATACGATGGGCGATATAAACCGATGAACTACAAAGTCGGGGACAAATTGCTTGTACGCACCAAAGAGCGTTCCAGTGAAGTGGACGGAGAAATTAAGAAATTATTTTAGTTATACTATGGTCCATTTGTTGTGGCAAAGTGCCCTCACCCAAATACATACCGTTTAAAATACCCTGTCTCAGGAAAACCTTTGGGTCTAAGAAACGTGACGGAGTTCGGATGTATATAGAGAAAGGCGAAAAATGAAAAGCTGTTCTAATTCGTAATTAGTGGTAGTAAATTTGGAGGGATGATTTTATATGTTTTAATTGGGTATTCGTTAGCAATTTGTTAGTTTATCGTGGCACTGTACGTGTGAAACAGGGTGAAGTTTAGGCACTGAGGGTGCGTGGAGGTCAGTGACCTCGTCGATTTAAGTTCAAATAGCTCTGAGCACTATGGGACTTAACATCTATGGTCATCAATCCCCTAGAACTTAGAACTACTTAAACCTAACTAACCTAAGGACATCACACAACACCCAGTAATCACGAATCAGAGAAAATCCCTGACCCCGCCGGGAATCGAACCCGGGAACCCGTCGTCGATTTAAGTAAAATATGTATTGGTTTATGCTTTTTTTAAGAGAGTGGCAAAGAATTTAGTGGTCAGTTTGAATTGTAATAGTATGTGCACGCATTTTTTGGTGTGTGGAGGTGGGAAGGATTTATTTAAGTCAATTAAATAGAACTTGTGGGAATTTGAGCTTACTGTGATTCAGTCGCTTGCCTTGTGACTTTGTTCCTAAAGAATCGTTTTCCGCTGGAGGGAATCTTTAGCGAGGATCCTGGATGGGTTTGGGAAATGGTTTGTTGACGGGTTTCTACTTTTGGTTTTCGTTGTAGACAGATTTGTCACGATAAACGCTGGAGCTCGGAATTCAGAGGCAGGCGCGTTTTCTGCGAGGCACTTGGTCAAAAGAATGATGTGAGCTGATCAATACTTTGTGATAAAATCCGTGTGAGCGTGTGTAGTGCGACGGAAAGATCAGTGCAAGAAGGTGCCTTAGCGCTGCGTGAGTAGCACAAGAAGTGCTTACAAAATCGCACATAAGTGAAAGTGCGTTAAAAAAATTTATTTACTGTCCAAAAAATTGTTTATACATAACTGAAATGCAAGCATTTATTTAGTATGTCGTTTCGTTCATAATTTGTGTTACTTTAAATTTACTTTGAAATTCATGCTGCTCCCACACCACTACAAAAATTTTTGTAAACACTATTGGCCTGGCGTTTTAATCGTTTAATTCTGTTCTTTGTAATTTTATGTGTACTTGTATGAACTGAAGGGTGCTACTTCTGAACACTCTGGCAAACCAGGATATTTATAGGTGGAGGTGTGTGAGGTAACGGGTGAGTTGTGGCGTCCTGAAAATATTCTAAGTTCTGAGTTGGCGTGTCCGCACGGGCCGTTCGGCAAGCCTAGGGCTCGCCAGCAACCACGTGGAGCGAGAGGGGCAGCCCCAGCGTGTGGTCCAGGCCGACCGCGTGGCTGGGAATTCCATGCTGACGCTGTGTCGAGGATTGGGCTTTGTGTCGCTGAAGGAGATTTGTATGCTGTGTGTGCCAACGATGGCGGACTTTGTGAAACCATAATGGCAGACATTTCACAGTTCATGTAGAAATTAATAATAGCCAAAGGAACCATGATACCTTAAAAAGAAACGTGTACATTACCATTATTTGCACGACGATTCTGATGGTGTAATCAGATTTTCAATATCTTTAGTAGTTTAGAGTTAAGTATCTGACTAAATTATACAAGTAACACCCAACAACGGGTTTCCAACATCTAAACGGTTCATCCGATTTTGTTGATCGACATGTCTTTACAAAGCTATTAGTGTAAACCCAAATTTGTACGAATTACAGGCATCTAACTTGAACAGTACATGAGTTATTGGAGGTCAAAGTGGCCGATTACTATTGATCGCTTCAGGCCATAAGTACTCCACAGTTACACGTAAAAACGGTAGCAGCATGCTTATAAATATATTTATTCATCTATGTCTTTGTTTATATCTGATATATACTAGTCATGAAGAAATTGGTCAATTATTTACAGTGTTTTACAAAGAACAGACATTAGACTACTGCCTTACTGCTGTTCTGTTCCTTTGATATATGTTTATTTGGATCAAATGGCTCTGAGCACTATGGGACTCAACTGCTGTGGTCATAAGTCCCCTAGAACTTAGAACTACTTAAACCTAACTAACCTAAGGACAGCACACAACACCCAGCCATCACGAGGCAGAGAAAATCCCTGACCCCGCCGGGAATCGAACCCGGGAATATGTTTATTTGATTTGTTTATGTATTTAATTATGTGTGTTAGAGGAGGAGAGTGTTGAGCAGTTTGCGTTGGTCCGGGAGATAGAAATACACTACAGGCCATTAAAATTGCTACACCACGAAGACGACGTGCTAAAGACGCGAAATTTAACCGACAGGAAGAAGATGCTGCGATATGCTAATGATAAGCTTCTCAGAGCATTCAAACAAGGTTGGCGCCGGTGGCGACATCTACAACGTGCTGACATGAGGAAAGCTTCCAACCGATTTCTCATACACAAACAGCAGTTGACCGGCGTTGCCTGGTGAAACGTTGTTGTGATGCCTTGTGTAAGGAGGATAAATGCGTACCATCACGTATCCGACTTTGATAAAGGTCAGATTGTAGCCTATCGCGATTGCGGTTTATCGTATCGCGACTTTGCTGTTTGCGTTGCTCGAGATCCAATGATTGTTAGCAGAATATGGAAGCGGCGGGTTCAGGAGGGTAATACGGAACGCCGTGCTGGATCCCAACGGCCTCGTATCACTAGCAGATGACAGGCATCTAATCCGCATGGCTGTAACGGATCGTGCAGCCACGTCTCGATCCCTGAATCAACAGATGGGGACGTCTGCAAGACAACAACCATCTGCACCAACAGTTCGACGACGTTTGCAGCAGCATGGACTATCAGCTCGGAGACCATGGCTGCAGTTACCCTTGACGATGCGTCACAGACAGGGGCGCCTCCGATGGCGTACTCAACGACGAAGCTGGGTTCACGAATGGCAAAACGTCATTTTTTCTGATGAATCCAGGTTCTGCTTACAGCATCACGATGGTCTCATCCGTGTTTGGAGACATCGCGGTGAACGCACATTGGAAGCGTGTATTCGTTATCGCCATCCTGGTGTATCATCCGGCGTGATGGTATGGGGTGTCATTGGTTACACGTCTCTGTCACCTCTTGTTCGTACTGACGGCACTTTGAACAGTGGACGTTACATGTCAGATGTGTTTCGACCCGTGGTTCTACCCTTCATTCGATCCCTGCGAAACCCTACATTTCAGCAGGATAATGCACGACCGCATGTTCCAGGTCCTGTACGGGCCTTTCTGGATACAGAAAATGTTCCACTGCTGCCCTGGCCAGCACATTCTCCAGATCTCTCACCAACTGAAAACGTCTGGTCAACAGTGGCCGAGCAACTGGCTCGTCACAATACGCCAGTCACTACTCTTGATGAACTGTGGTATCGTGTTGTAGCTGCATGGGCAGCTGTACCTGTACACGCCATCCAAGCTCTGTTTGACTCAATGCCCAGGCGTATCAAGGCCGTTATTACGGCCAGAGGTGGTTGTTCTGGGTACTGATTTCTCAGAATCTATGCACCCAAATTGCGTGAAAACGTAATCACATGTCAGTTCTAGGATAATATATTTGTCCAATGCACTATGTTTTCAGGCCACAAGTGGCGCATCGGAACCATCCGACCGCCGTGTCAACCTCGGTTGAGAATGCGAATAGGAGGGGCGTGTGGTCAGCACACCGCTCTCCCGGTTTTCTTTGACCGGAGCCGCTACTATTCGGTCGAGTAGCTCCTCAATTGGCATCACGAGGCTGAGTGCACCCCGAAAAATGGCAACAGCGGATGGTGGCTGGATGGTTACCCATCCAAGTGCCGGCCACGCCCGACAGCGCTTAACTTCGGTGATCTCACGGGAACCAGTGTATCCACTGCTGAAAGGCCGTTGCCTATATTTGTTCAATGAATACCCGTTTATCATCTGGATTTCTTCTTGGTATAGCAATTTTAATGGCCAGTAGTGTATTTCGTAGTGCCGACTTGAGCACTTGTGAGATTTGCGTGGCTTCTGCAGTGAAGACGTAGTATGCGTTTAGAAGTGAATATCTCGTGACCTATGTTGTTGCTCATACCTAATTACGTGAAGCAGGAATCTATTGTCTCCCTGTTATTCAACTTAATATTTTATTTAATTGCTGGACCATCGATACCAGTTAGTGTTTTACTGTAATAAATGGCATTCTTAAAGGTACTTCTGCTATCTTACTCATCATTTAATGTCATTAAAATAGTACATGCAGATTTTATTTAAATGCAATCTTTCATTCATAAATTTGTATGCTACAATCAAAACTCGCAATTGCCGAGTGATAGGAACCTTCGACCATTCGATTCATGTGTATACTCATATTGTATACTGTAGAATCAGCAGTATTTGGCTTAAATGCGGCAACTACGAATCCCAGCCCCTAGACAACGAAACCAGCCAAAACTCCTTCCTGATGGAATGACTGGAACTGATCGGCTGTCGGACCCCCTCCGTATAATAGACGCTGCTTATGCATGGTTGTTTACGTCTTTGGCCGAGTTTAGTGACTTCTCTGAACAGTCAAAGAGGCTGTGTCTGTGATACAATATGCACAGTCAACGTTTATCTCCAGGAGTTCTGGGAACCGGGGTAATGCAAAACTTTTTTCGATGTTTGTATATACAAGGGGCGTAAACAGCGTCAGTGTTGAGTGATCACTGTGAAGGATAGGCCTACGTGTGAGGCGGTTCTGTCAGCTTCTAACGCCGTCACTGTGGGTTTCCATTTGGCCGGCTGGCAGAAGTGCAAAAAAAACCTAATTTGTGGACCAATCGGATGTGTCAGTGGCCAGATGTGGCCACCACAAGGGAGGATCGCCGTGTTGTGTACCAAGCTCATTGTAATTCCTACACATCTGGTACGCGGTACTTACTGCAATCAAGGAAAACGTGAAAGGGAGGACCCACCAATATAAGTTCTTTTGACACAACCTGTTTATTTAACAATATATGAACTGCGTTTTGCAGATAATCGAAGCATTTAACCATAAAATTTTCTTTAACAAAATTAGCAAATTTGCAAAAATTCATCTGACCTTAAACCTTAAGCTGAATAAGCTTTTAATCTTTGCAAAAGAAAGCTGGAGGGCTGTACAGCAAAACAGCAAACAATGTGACAATGATTACAAGATGGCCGGCTCTGCAGCCCTCCCGTTATCGAGTGAAACAGCAGTGTTTTCTATCGCGCTGGACGCAGTCTGTCTCATTAAATGCCCTTTTGCAACTCATGAAAACTATATATGCACCACTGATGACAAGAATGATTCAACTCCTGAAAACAAATGACTTAACTTTTAATTTGAAAGCTGTATGTCGAAAGGTCCGGAGTTAAGATGCGCACCTGTGCTTAAAGATTAAACAGATTAGCATACAATATAACAATGGTAAGGCTTACTTCAAAGTAACCAACCTCTTAATTTCAATCGGCAACCGAGGTGCGACTGGACGCCAACCCGTCCCCACTAACAATTGACTGAAGCCCTGGTGACAGCTGGCTCTTCATATTTTCAAGGTTAAACTGAATGTCAGTTATTAAGACCGATCTGAAAGAACGTCTTAAAACATCACTTCTGAACACTTATTACAAGAGAATTCACAAGACGGAACCACAAGATCCAGCCAAAATACAACGGGTCTTTCAAACACGGAAACGAACAGCTTAGTACAACGTATTGTTCACATTATAACTAATGACTGAGAAATGCAATTACAATCAAAAATTTGAACTGGTTAACAGCTAAATCTAACCACAAGGTCCCTCTTTTGTTTAATGGCAACCTGTGCTTTAGTACAATTGTTCCGGCAGTATTTACGACCAAGAGCTGATTAATTGGAACATTAATGATAGGGAACAAACCAGAAAGGAAAGGCCATATAATTGCGGGACAAATTTTCAAACGACAACTAGTGCCTTAGTACAGTACTAATGCCTATGTCTACGACCAAAGAGCCGACCGAGTGAAACAGTGACGGTCGGACACAAACCAGATAATAATAGGGAGGGCAGGTAGACAATGAAACAAATCGCCACGAGGATTACAGAATGTTAGTCCCCTTTATCAGCAAGCGGTTCCATGGATCCACGGTGCGTCACAGCTGTTACTGACAAGGGAACCTCCCCATCGCGCCCCCCTCAGATTTAGTTATAAGTTGGCACAGTGGATAGGCCTTCAAAAACTGAACGCAGATCAATCGAGAAAACAGGAAGAAGTTGTGTGGAACAGTGAAAAAAATAGCAAAATATACAAACTGAGTAGTGCATGTGCAAGATAGGCAGCATCAAGGAGAACGGGAGCCGAGGAGCGTCGTGGTCCAGTGGTTAGCGTGAGCAGCTGCGGAACAAGAGAGCCTGGGTTCAGTTCCTCTCTCGAGTGAAGAGTTCATTTTTCTTATTTTCAGACAATTATTATCTGACCGTCCGATCCGAGGTAACTGCGCCGTAGCATGAGGATGCTACACCTAAAGTTAAAGTAACCTCTGGCGTGCCACAGGGGAGTGTTATGGGACCATTGCTTTTCACAATATATATAAATGACCTAGTAGATAGTGTCGGAAGTCCCATGCAGCTTTTCGCGGATGATGCTGTAGTATACAGAGAAGTTGCAGCATTAGAAAATTGTAGCGAAATGCAGGAAGATCTGCAGCGGATAGGCACTTGGTGCAGGGAGTGGCAACTGACCCTTAACATAGACAAATGTAATGTATTGCGAATACATAGAGAGAAGGATCCTTTATTGTATGATTATATGATAGCGGAACAAACACTGGTAGCAGTTACTTCTGTAAAATATCTGGGAGTATGCGTGCGGAACGATTTGAAGTGGAATGATCATATAAAATTAATTGTTGGTAAGGCGGGTACCGGGTTGAGAATCCTTGGGAGAGTACTTAGAAAATGTAGTCCATCAACAAAGGAGGTGGCTTACAAAACACTCGTTCGACCTATACTTGAGTATTGCTCATCAGTGTGGGATCCATACCAGATCGGGTTGATGGAGGAGATAGAGAAGATCCAAAGAAGAGCGGCGCGTATCGTCACAGGGTTATTTGGTAACCGTGATAGCGTTACGGAGATGTTTAACAAACTCAAGTGGCAGACTCTGCAAGAGAGGCGCTCTGCATCGCGGTGTAGCTTGCTCGCCAGGTTTCGAGAGGGTGCGTTTCTGGATAAGGTATCGAATATATTGCTTCCCCCTACTTATACCTCCCGAGGAGATCACGAATGTAAAATTAGAGAGATTAGAGCGCGCACGTAGGCTTTCAGACAGTCGTTCTTCCCGCGAACCATACGCGACTGGAACAGGAAAGGGAGGTAATGACAGTGGCACGTAAAGTGCCCTCCGCCACACACCGTTGGGTGGCTTGCGGAGTATAAATGTAGATGTAGATGTAAACAAACATCGAAACACACGACGTCAGTCGACAACAGCGCACTGAAGAGAGAGTATTCCTGCTAACGAGGCTCCCTGGCTGGCAGTTGACTGTTCGCAACTTTGGACGGGAGTGCATTAAATACGTGAGATGTATTCCGTGGGCAATATGAATCCAGCAAATATAGCTCGCGACTTCAATAACAAGGTCAATGAATATTTTCCGAACTGTAAGTTTGCGGTGCGGTCGCAAAACATAGACACTAAACCTATTACAGTGAACAGAGACGTCAATGAACGAACGGACATATCATAACTTTGCGAAGACCTTTCGCTCCGCAGTTGCTCACGCTAACCACGGGACCACGGCGCGCCTTGTATCAGGATATCCTTGATGTTGCCTATCTTGCACATGGACTACTGAGTTTGTATATTTTGCTTATTTTTTTCATAGTTCCACACAACTTCTTCCTGTTTTCTCGAATGATCTGTGTTCAGTTTTTCAAGGCCTATCCACTGTGCCAATTTATAACTAAATCTGAGGGGGGTGCGATGGGGAGGTTCCCTTGTGAGTGGTGCCGATGACAGCCAGGTAGAAGGGGGCAGCCAGGCCACGAGCGGTCGTCCGACTCGAATGTTTTTAACCAACCGACGGGATGTCGGCCTGCTGTTTGTAGCCCACGCTGACCTCCGTGAAGTACTCCGGTATCGTCGCTTTGCGCAGGTCCTCCTTGCCTCCTTGGCTTCGGCGCTCGGACCTCGAGATCACCTCTTGTCGATGTTACCGCCAATCCGCAAACTTCGTGTCTCCTTCTAGGGCCAGCGAACCCCGTATATACCGGGCGATCAAAAAGTCAGTATAAATTTGAAAACTGAATAAATCACGGAATAATGTAGATAGAGTGGTACAAATTGACACACATGCTTGGAATGACACGGGGTTTTATTAGAACCAAAAAAATCCAAACGTTCAAAAAATGTCCGACAGATGGCGCTTCATCTGATCAGAATAGCAATAATTAGCATAACAAAGTAAGACATAGCAAAGATGATGTTCTTTACAGGAAATGTCCACCATCATTCCACAACAATAGCTGTAGTCGAGGAATAATGTTGCGAACAGCACCGTAAAGCATGTTCGGAGTTATGGTGAGGCATTGGCGTCGGATGTTGTCTTTCAGCATCCCTAGAGATGTCTGTCGATCACTATACACTTGCGACTTCAGGTAACCCCAAAGCGAATAATCGCACAGACTGAGGTCTCCGGAGCTGGGAGGCCAAGCATGACAGAAGTGGCGGCTTAGCACACGATCATCACCAAACGACGCGCGCAAGAGATCTTTCACGCGTCTAACAATATTGGGTGGAGCGCCATCCCGCATAAACATCGTACTTTCCAGCAGGTGTTTATCAGTCAGGCTGGGGATGATGCGATTCTGTAACATGTCGGCGTACCTCTCACCCGTCACGGTAGCAGTTTTGCTGCCCAGCGCCATCTCTCGGACATTTTGTGAGCTTCGTTTTTTTTTTTTTTTTTTGTTCGAATAAAACCCCATGTCATTCCAAGCGTGTGTGTCAATTTTTACCTCTTTATCTACGTTATTTCGTGGTTTATTAAGTTTCCGAATTTACACTCACTTTTTGATCACCCTGTATATCGGAAAATAAAGACCTTCTAAGGACACAACCCACAGAAACCAACTCTTCCTCATGGCCTTTGGCAATGGGGCCACAAGAGGGATAGTCGATACCACACCTGAGCCAGTGGCGCCAGACAGAACAGTCTACTAACTGAATGGCGCCACAGCTCAACATCTGCATAATAGATTCCATGCACCTTTCTACGTCATCCCACACCATTAGTCAGAGATTAGCAACAGTCAAAGTACGGAATTACTGTCCTATGCGTAACGTGTCGTTAACACCACAATCGGCTGCGTTTCAATTGGTGCTGCGACCGGGAAACGAGGTGTGCTGATGAATGGCGTGCCACTGTGTTCAGTGATGAATCGCCGTTGTGCACTGTGCTGGTGTAAGCTGTCGCCAGCACACCGGACGGCAGAGATGTAGCAATAAGATCGATAGTAGGCGCTGGACCAAGCGCGCCTATCAGGAGAGAAGCCAAAGACGGACTCGTAAGCAACACCCCGCCAACGCCCTCTTGACTGCAAGTACGAGGTGCATTCAAGTTCTAAGGCCTCCGATTTTTTTTCTAATTAACTACTCACCCGAAATCGATGAAACTGGCGTTACTTCTCGACGTAATCGCCCTGCAGACGTACACATTTTTCACAACGCTCGCGCCATGATTCCATGGCAGCGGCGAAGGCTTCTTTAGGAGTCTGTTTTGACCACTGGAAAATCGCTGAGGCAATAGCAGCACGGCTGGTGAATGTGCGGCCACAGAGAGTGTCTTTCATTGTTGGAAAAAGCCAAAAGTCACTAGGAGCCAGGTCAGGTGAGTACGGAGCATGAGGAATCACTTCAAAGTTGTTATCACGAAGAAACTGTTGCGTAACGTTAGCTCGATGTGCGGGTGTGTTGTCTTGGTGAAACAGCACACGCGCATCCCTTCCCAGACGTTTTTGTTGCAGTGCAGGAAGGAATTTGTTCTTCAAAACATTTTCGTAGGATGCACCTGTTACTGTAGTGCCCTTTGGAACGCAATGGGTAAGGATTACGCCCTCGCTGTCCCAGAACATGGACACCATCATTTTTTTCAGCACTGGCGGTTACCCGAATTTTTTTTGGTGGCGGTGAATCTGTGTGCTTCCATGGAGCTGACTGGCGCTTCGCTTCTGGATTGAAAAATGGCATTCACGTCTCATCCATTGTCACAACCGACGAAAAGAAAGTCCCATTCATGCTGTCGTTGCGCGTCAACATTGCTTGGCAACATGCCGCACAGGCAGCCATGTGGTCATCCGTCAGCATTCGTGGCACCCACCTGGATGACACTTTTCGCATTTTCAGGTCGTCATGCAGGATTGTGTGCGCAGAACCCACGGAAATGCCAACTCTGGAGGCGATCTGTTCAACAGTCATTCGGCGATCCCCCAAAACAATTCTCTCCACTTTCTCGATCATGTCGTCAGACCGGCTTGTGCGAGCCCGAGGTTGTTTCGGTTTGTTGTCACATGATGTTCTGCCTTCATTAAACTGTCGCTTCCACGAACGCACTTTCGACACTTCCATAACTCCATCACGACATGTCTCCTTCAACTGTCGATGAATTTCAATTGGTTTCACACCACACAAATTCAGAAAACGAATGATTGCACGCTGTTCAAGTAAGGAAAACGTCGCCATTTTAAGTATTTAAAACAGTTCTCATTCTCGCCGCTGGCGGTAAAATTCCATCTGCTGTACGGTGCTGCCATCTCTGAGACGTATTGACAATGAACGCGGCCTCATTTTTAAACAATGCGCATGCTTCTATCTCCTTCCAGTCCGGAGAAAAAAAAATTGGAGGGCTTAGAACTTGAATGCACCTCGTATTTACATCACCGCCGCTGACCAGAGGGCCTCAGTCTGTCACTAGCACAGCCTCAGTTACTCAGTCACTAGCTCAGCCATTCAGTCACTAGCGCTCTAACTCTCTGGGCCGTGGCAAAATTCGCTGTTTTGAAGAGCGCGCTGCAGCGCGTAGAGTAAAGAGGTCGCCCTCCGTTTCTGGCGGTGGCGCCGCTGTGGCTGTCGCAGCTTTGGTGTCTCCCTTTGGTGGGAAAGGGGAAAGGTTGCCTGTTCAAGTGTATTTAAGGACCGCTGTAAGCTCGCCAAGAAGTAAATGGGAGGCAGTTAGGCAGTCTGTCGGTCTCGGCGAGTCTGGTCAGTTGGTCAGCCAGGTCAGTGTGTGGCAGTTAGTGTCTGTTCGTCGTTTGGAGTTATAGTATGTCTGTCATGTGGATCAAACTTTAAAGCCGGCACGAGGAGGCGAGTCTGGTCAGTTGGTCAGCCTGCTCAGTGTGGGCCGGTCAGTGTCTGTCTGTCGTCCGGAGTGCTAGTATGTGTTAGGCCGCCAGTCTGTTCGAGTTTGCTCAGGCAATCGGCATTGGCGGTTGGATCGATCGGTTGCTCGGCCGCGCTCTGGGACACCAGATGACTTGTCCGCCTGGAGCGTCGCCGCATGTGAGGTCGCTACGTGAGTCCAGTGGGCCGCGCCGTATAGCGAGGGGTCGTGGCTTCACGGCCGACACGAGGGCGACAGGAGTCAACCCAAGACATCAGTGTTGCCGGGGCGAGCTCCGACGCCGTGAGAAGGGAGATCGGCGCACATTCCTGCGTCCGTTGAAGCGGCTGGCAGCGGACGAATCGGGAGAACTTTTTGAGGGTGCTGCGCCAGATATCGCAGCTTATTAGAAGTTAAGTGACTGGAGATGTGTTGTGTCACTTAGTTGTTAAATTCTACTTGTTTTCTTGGTCAGTCTCTCGTCCCCAGCTTGCTTGTCTGTCTCTCGTCCGTATTTGTTAGGCAGTTAGTGTCTGTCTGTCTGTCTGCCGTACGTTAATAGCTGCCTCTGTCATGTTTGTCGGATTCGGTGTTATCGAATTTATAGAATTAAGGAAGGGCCGAATTCCTGAAATATCTTTTTCATCTTGCCTATCATCTTGCGTGTAATGTAGAGCATGTTCTACACTTTATGTAAGTCTGAATTTCAAGGGTTTTATTTAATTAGTCATTTTTATAAAGTTGCCACCCTTCCACCGTAAGACCCCTTTAAAAAAAATTGCACTTTTGGTGGAAAATAAGTTCTTAGTGTGAATATTTGTACCATTTCCATCCCTCCTACGGGGTGCATAGTTAATGTGTTTGTGTGATTTGTTAAAAGAATTTTAGTTTAAAGTAATCTGGTGTGCTGCAGATTTGCACCAGTGTAGTTTTTCAGAGGTCGTTGTGAGCGGTCGTGACTACGGCCGTGCTGAAAGTGGGCGGAAGCTTCTCAGCCCGAAGGCTCCTACTGTTAACAAAAAAAATTTTTATTCTGCCTCTAAATAATTGTAACTTGATATTTCGAGGGTGCTCTTCTGGTTATAATTTTAAAACTGTTTTGAAAAGGCTTTTAGGAATAAAATTCACATTTGTTAAATTGTAATTTGATATTTCGAGGGTGCTTTTATGCTTATAAATTTTAAATCTGTTTTTGAAAAGGCTTTTATGAATAAAATTGCCATTGGTTGAAATTTAAATTGTTTCCATCAGTTACTCCTTGGCAACTACTTCCACGCTCATATAGTGTGTTAATGTTCTTAATGAATCGCTAGTAAATAAAGGAAATTCTTTAAGAAAAGATTTTGAAAGTTTAAAATTCACGGTTCACTCTCGCTCCAAGTTGGCATCTGTTAGTACATTGCGACCAGGTTAGTATACATAGCGGGACTTGTACTTTCCCCATAGCGATACTAAAGTTTGTAATAGCTGGAAAACAGATATTGTCTGCAAGACGACTGTTACGGAAGAGGTTGCACCACAACACATCGACTCTCATAAAGATAAGTAGTTTCCTGTTTATATAAGTAAAGAACCCTGTTAATACATGTGTGTAGTTGTGTTGTAGAATGAGGATACCGGCCACGAAACAACATGCTCTATCTCGGTTTGCTATGGTACAAGTATGGTGGCGATCTGGGTAGGGCTCCCGTTTTTCACAAGACGTTAAAGAAGCACTGCAGTGGTATTCCTAGCATCATAGGTTGGGGAGTCCACCGGCTGACTTTCAGATCACAGCTGGTAGTGATTGAGGGAACTCTGACACCACAGTGATATGTCACGTACATCCTGCACCCTCGCGTGTGACCTCACATGCGATAACGTGCTGCTTCTTTTTAACACGATAGTGCTCATCCACACATTGTAGGTGTCTCTACGATCTGTCTGTGTGATGCTGAGGTTAGCCCAAGGCCCAGTGTGGGACCAGTTCGAAACCGTCCCATTGCCAATATGCAGGGCATCAGAGACCAGTCACAACAGTTGTGGGCAAGCTTGCCTCAGGATACAAACAGCTTTATGACACCCTCCCCAACTGAATTAATGCACGCATACTCGCTGGAGAGGAAGCAGCGTCACACTAACAGGTGAAGTCATACTGTGAAACATTTTGTAAATTTTATTTGACTTTTCAATCACTGAAATAACATCTCAAGTTTGTTTCCTTTTCCTCCGTCCCTTCTGGGTGTTTTTGGCAAGCACTGAGTATCAAAAATCTTTCCATCCAGCTGTACTTTAAAATTTTACTTTATTAAGTATAATCAAGTACAACTTTGAAATAAATTTGAAACAAAAATAAATAAAAAATGTTGTTAAAGTATTTTATTTACTTATTTATGGCATTTAAGTACATCTCAGTGTTGGATCACGTTATTTTACATTTCATATATTCACAGACAAACATATTAGTCCTTGTACAGGGCAATTACAAATCATTCAAGCGATTTCATAAATTCACTGTAGCTCCATTCATTGACATATAGTCACGACACACTACAGATACGTAGAAAAACTCATAAAGTTTTGTTCGGCTGAAGCCGCACTTTAGGTTTCTGCCGCCAGAGCGCTCGAGAGCGCAGTGAGACAAAATGGCAACAGGAGCCGAGAAAGCGTATGTCGTGCTTGAAATGCACTCACATCAGTCAGTCATAACAGTGCAACGACACTTCAGGACGAAGTTCAACAAAGATCCACCAACTGCTAACTCCATTCGGCGATGGTATGCGCAGTTTAAAGCTTCTGGATGCCTCTGTAAGGGGAAATCAACGGGTCGGCCTGCAGTGAGCGAAGAAACGGTTGAACGCGTGGGGGCAAGTTTCACGCGTAGCCCGCGGAAGTCGACGAATAAAGCAAGCAGGGAGCTAAACGTACCACAGCCGACTGTTTGGAAAATCTTACGGAAAAGGCTAAAGCAGAAGCCTTACCGTTTACAATTGCTACAAGCCCTGACGCCCGATGACAAAGTCAAACGCTTTGAATTTTCGGCGCGGTTGCAACAGCTCATGGAAGAGGGTGCGTTCGGTGCGAAACTTGTTTTCAGTGATGAAGCAACATTTTTTCTTAATGGTGAAGTGAACAGACGCAATGTGCGAATCTTGGCGGTAGAGAATCCTCACGCATCTGTGCAGCAAATTCGCAATTCACCAAAAGTTAACGTGTTTTGTGCAATCTCACGGTTTAAAGTTTACGGCCCCTTTTTCTTCTGCGAAAAAACGTTACAGGACACGTGTATCTGGACATGCTGGAAAATTGGCTCATGCCACAACTGGAGACCGACAGCGCCGACTTCATCTTTCAACAGGATGGTGCTCCACCGCGCTTCCATCATGATGTTCGGCATTTCTTAAACAGGAGATTGGAAAACCGATGGATCGGTCGTGGTGGAGATCATGATCAGCAATTCCTGTCACGACCTCCACGCTCTCCCGACTTAACCCCATGCGATTTCTTTCTGTGGGGTTATGTGAAAGATTCAGTGTTTAAACCTCCTCTACCAAGAAACATGCCAGAACTGCGAGCTCGCATCAACGATGCTTTCGAACTCATTGATGGGGACATGCTGCGCCGAGTGTGGGAGGAACTTGATTATCGAGTTGATGTCTGCCGAATCACTAAAGGGGCACATGTCGAAATTTTGTGAATGCCTAAAAAAACTTTTTGAGTTTTTGTGTGTGTGTGCAAAGCATTGTGAAAATATCTCAAATAATAAAGTTATTGTAGAGCTGTGAAATCGCTTCAATCATGTGTAATAACCCTGTATATATTCAATGGATTTTTGGGATGCAATGAGGAATTCTTCAAAGTCCCCACTGAACACTATGGTACTGCATTCATCTCTGATGTGTTGGATGGTCTGTTTAGGCGCGACGCAGTCACATGCTGGTGAAGACAGCAGTCCCCATTTGAAGGGTGAGTCAGCACATCTTCCATGCCCAGTTCTTAGTCGGTTCAGAGTTGACCAGATCTTGCGGTGCTGATCAAACCCAGGAACTGCCTCAGTAATACAAGGCATTAGGTGGCAAGTTGTTGGGGCATTTTGAAGCCATTCTCTTCTCCAAGAGTTTATGTCAGCCCCAGTGAGGCTGTTGAGAGCAAGAGGAGGAAGTCTTGAACGAAGCCTCTTGATACTCAGAATAGGTATATCGATGTGTACCGGTAGTTCAGGATTTGCTTCGATCTTGTTGTATTCCCTGACCAAGGCTGCTTCTCGTCGTATTTTTGGGGGTGGTATATGACTCAGGACAGGTAGCCATATGTTAGGTGTAGACCTAACGGTTCCTGAAATAATGCACATGGTGTTAAGTTCGACATCCATTTTGTTCACATGATTATTGTTTAGCCATACTCGTGCACAGTACTCCGCCACAGAGTACACCAGGCTCAGCGCAGACGTCCTCAGAATTGTTGCCGTTGATCTCCAGGTGGTTCTGCAGAGTTTATGGATGAGGTTGTTTCTTGTTCTCACCTTGGCAGCTGCTTTTGTAAGGTGCGATTTAATTGGCAAGGTTCTGTCTACTGGGACCCCTAGGTACCTATTGTGGTTGTTGTGGCTGAGGCGTGATTGTGGTGTTGTGGTTGAGGCATGTGTCGTCAAGGTATATTTCCAGAGCTCTTTCGGCTTCTCTGTTATTGAGGCGGAAGCAGATTACTTCTGTCTTCGTGGCGTTAGGCCTAAGCCTCCATTTACGGAACTATGCTGCCAGGGCAGACAGATCGGATGTCAGGGTTTCTTCCATTGTATCAAGATCGGTGTGCCTTGTTGCCACGGCCCTGTCATCAGCGTAGCCAAATTTCCTACAAGCTGTTTCTGGCATGTCAGGAATGTATAGGCTGAAAATCAGTGGGGCTAATACGGAGCCTTGAGGTAAGCCATTTTGAAGGAATTTCTGGCTACTGACTTTGCTTCCCATGGCAACCTGGAATCCTCTGTTACCAATCTTGTTACCCATAAGCTTTGTCACTATTTGACAGGGAATTATTTTCATCGGTTTATAGAGTAGGTCTTATCTCCAGACGGTATCATAGGCTGCTGGCAAGTCAATGAAGGCCACAGATGTTTTTAATTTCTTTTGGAATCCCGCTTCAATATGTGTTGTAAGGGCCAGGACTTGGTCTGCACAGCTTCGGTTGGGACGAAAGCCAGCTTCGGTTGGGACAAAAGCCTGCTTGTTCTACTGGGATGGCCGTGAGTATTGTCTGACCAATCCTGTTAAGTAGTACTCGTTCCAAAAGTTTGTACACCACGCTAAGCAGTGCAATGGGCCGGTAGCTTTGCGGAAGATTTCCTGGTTTACCTGGCTGTAAGAGGGAAATTATCTTGGCACGTTTAAGTTCTTGGGGCATGTTTCCTGTCTGCGGTAGAGATGTGAAGAACTTTGCTAACCATATTTTCATATATTCGCCAGACTTGATAAGAAATTCTGGGAGTATATCATCTGAGCCGGGGGCTTTACCTGGTTTTGTGTCGTTTATTGCTGCCGAGATCTCTTCGGGGGTGATGTCGCATGAATATTTATTGTAAACATTGGTTGTTGCTTTTAGGTTTCTAAGTTCACATTTAATGCGTATTGTTGTCTCGGGTGGTTTACCCCTTTAGATGTTTTAACAATGTGCAAAGCAATTTTGTTAGGTGTTGTGGGGTTTTCTTCTCTAGTGTTATGGCTGGCTCCTCCTAGTTTTCTAAACACGGACCATGCTTTTCTGCTGGATACTTTAAAGTCCATAGCCTGAGTAGTTTCCATCCACTTCTGTCGTCGTGCAGTATCAAGGCTGTGTATGAGTTCATCTGCTATTTCTCTGTCACCACTGCTTTGGCAGTCATTATACAGTTCCTCGCATTTCTCATCCCATCCTGGAATGTATTCATGTAACATTGTTTTTCTTCAGTTGTATCAAGGCTGTGATGCCTACAATGGAACAGACTACATTTGTGTGTGTGTGTCTTCAGTCTTCTGACTGGTTTGATGTGGCCCAACACGCATTCCGCTTCTGTGCCAGGCTCTTCATCTCAGAGTAGCACTTGCCACCAACTTCCTCAATTATTTGCCCTTTACAACTCCCTCTAGTACCATGGAAGTTATTCCGTAGTGTTTTAATACATGTCGTACCATATTGTGTCCCTTCTTGTTGTCAGTGTTTTCCATATATTCGTTTCCTCACCAATTCTCTGGAGAACCTATTCATTCCTTACCGTATCAGTCCACGTAATTTTCAACATTCTTCTGTAGCACCACATATCAAATGCCTCGATTGTCTTCTTTCAGGCTATCCGACAGTCATGTCTCACTGCCGTACAATGCTGTGTTACAAACGTACATTCTCAGAAATTTTCTCCTCAAGTTAAGGTTTATCTTTCATCATAGTAGACTTTTCTTGGCCAGGAATGCCCTTTTGGCCTGTGGTAGTCTGCTTTTTATTTTATCCTTGCTCCGTCCGCCATAGGTTATTTTGCTGCCTAGATTCCTTATCTTCATCTACTTCGTGATCACCAGTCCTTAAATCAAGTCTCTCGGTTTTCTCGTTTTTGCTACTTCTATCTACTTTCTTCTTTCTTCAATTTACTCTCAGTCCCTATTCTGTACTCGTTAGACTGTTCATTCCATTCAGCATATCCTGTAATTCTGCTTCACTTTCACTGAGGATGCCAATGACAGTGAATCTTCTACGGAGTGGGTTAGTGTAGTAGTTAGCACACTGGGCTCACATTCGGGAGGACGACGGTTCATCCCGCATCCGGCCATCCTGATTTAGATTTTCCATGATTTCCCAAAATCGTTTAGGGCAAAAGCTGGGGTGGTTTCTCCTCCATCGTTGCCTAATCTGAGTTCATGCTCCGTCTCTGATGACCTCGTAGTCAACATGATGATAAACACTACTCCATTCCCTCCTTCTCCTTCAGGGAATCTTATCATTGATATCCTTTCACCTTGAATTTTAATCCCACTCTTGAACCTTTGTTATTTCCAACATTTCTTCTTCGATGTATAAATTGAACAGTAGGAGCGAAAGACTACATCCCTGCCTTACAGCCTTCTTAATACGAACACTTCTTCTTGGTCTTACACTTGTTTAATTCCATCTTGACTCTTGTACATGTAGTATATTAACCGTCTTTCGCTATAACTTACACTTATTTTTCTCAGAATTTCACGTGTCTTACAACATTTGACATCATCGAACGCTTTTTCCAGGTCGACAAATTCTATGAATATGTCTTGATTTTTTGTTTTTCAGTCTTGCTTCCATTATCAACTGCAACATCAGAACTGCCCATCTGGTGCCTTTAGCTATCTCAGAGCCAAACTGAGCGTCATCTAACACATTCTCAGTTTTCTCTTCCATTCTTCTGCATGTTATTCTCGTCAGCAACTAGGCTGCATGAACTGCTAACTTGACTGTGCAATATCTCTCGCACTTGTCGGCTTTTGCAATATTCGGAATTGTGTCGAGCAGTCGTTATCAAACTTCCAGAATGAGATTTTCACTCTGCAGTTTCGTTATCAAACTTATTTGCTCAAGAGCCAGTACTGGCATTGTGGTGCGATACCATAGTCTGCATATATATGATCTTATTTTATCAGTTGATAATCTACATAAATTAATATATCACAACCCTGCTCCCATATAGACTAGCTATAGTAAGGGCGCGGTAAGTTGGCCACCAGACCCCAAGTATTGATCGTTAAAAGTCGGCGCCATCCGGAAGACTTTGCGTAGATTGTTCTCTGTTTCACGTTGCTGCCTCCCTAAGTTATGCCAGATATGTGGCATTGCAATTGCCACACGAAGTGTTGTTGCGATGTTTGTGTGAAGTATGATTAATTGATTAATGTCAATAACTATACTTATATTTAAATGCATTACGCCAGTAGAGACACGATCACAAATGTTTACTGAATGTTTCGTTGTGCTGACTTTTCTATATGATGAGTCGGTCCTTCCGACAGTCATTTATTTGACAATTTCTTCACTTTTCCATGCAGCCATTTCGTCTTAGCTCCCCAGCACATCCTATTTATCTTATTCCTAGGTGACTTGTATTGCTGTATTCCTGAATTCCCCGGAACACTACTACCTTCTTTCATCGATCAGCTGAAGTATTTCTTCTGTTACCCATGGTTTCTTCGCTGTTACCTTCTTTCTGCCTATGTTTTTCTTTCCGACTTTTAGTGCTGTCCATTCCTCTTCAAGTGAACGACCTAGCGAGCTATTCCTTACCGCAGTATCTATAGATTCAGAGAACTTCAAGTGTAGGCCTATCTCTTCATTCCTTAGTACTTCCGTATCCCACCTTCTGGTGCATTGATTCTTCCTGACTAGTCTCTTGTACTTCAGCCTAGTCTTCATCAGTACTAAATTGCGATCTGAGTCTGTATCTGCTCCTGGGTTCACCCTACAATCCTGACCAGGGTGTAATCTATCTGAAATCTTCCCGTATCACACGGAATTTTCCAAGTATACCTCTTCCTCTTGTGATTATTGAACAGAGTATTCGCTATTACTAGCAGAACTCATTAGTCTTTCTCCCTCATTCCTAACACCAATCTCATATTCTCCCGTGACCCTTTCTACTCCCTCCCCTACAAACGCATTACAATCCCCCATGGCTATTAGATTTTCATATCCTTTTACGTACTGAATTACACGTTCAATATCCTCATATACTTTCTCTAGCTCTTCATCATCGGCATGCGATATCGGCATGTGTACCTAAATTATCATTGCAAAGTTGGTTTGCTGCCGATTCTGATGAGAACAATTCTGTCACTAAACTGTTCACAGTAACTCTCTCTATGTCCTGGCTTCCTATTCACACAGAAACCTATTTGCGTTATTCCATTTTCTGTAGCTGTTGATGTACTATTTTTATCTGACCAGAAATCTTTGTCTCCTTTCCATTTCACTTCACTGACCCCCCCCCCCCCCCCCCCAACATACTATATCGAGATTGAGCCTCTGCGTTTCCCTTTCCAGATTTTCCAGCTTCCCTACCACGTTCAAACTTCTAACATCACACGGCGCGACTCGTAGACCGTTATTCTTTCGTTGGCTATTGAGTCTTTTTGTCATGGTCACTTCCGCCTTGGCAGTCTTCTGCCTGAAATCCGAATGGGAGATTAGTCCGAAATCTTTTGCCAGTGAAGAGGTCATCATTACACTTTTTCAATTCCAGGCCACATGTTCTGTGGAAAAACTTTACGTGTCTGGAATGCACTGATGCCTTCTGCTTCTTCATGCCGTTGATCATTGCTGACTCTTCCGCCTTTAGGGACAGTTTCACAACCTCAAGGGCAACAGAGTGCCCTGAACCTCTAGCTGATCCTCCTCTCTATTTGACAAGGCCTTATTTCTGAATGAGCGTAACTTCTTGTGCCAGAAGTCTTCGTCCGCCATTGCTGATGATTTTTATTCAAAATTTAACCGGGAACCCAGGGCCGAGGACGTTTTGATTACTAATCAAAGACGCTACCCGTAGGACATGGATTCTATACACACAGAAGAAGTTACGCTAAGGACATCACACACATCCATGCCCGAGGGAGGATTCGAACCTGCGAGCGTAGCGTTCGCTCGGTTCCAGACTGTAGCGCCTAGAACCGCACGGCCACTCCGGCCGGCTTGGGTTGGTTAGGTTTATGTAGTTCTAAGTCTAGGGGACTGATGACCTCAGATGTTAAGTCCCATAGTTATTAGTCACGACGACATGACTATAAGCCCGAGCTGTCATAAGACATATCCGAAACCAATAGTTGCTATAATCTGGCAATACTTAGCTATCCCCGCGAAACTAATTATCAGTAGTAAATAGTTAACAATAAGAAACAAAAGTCGCTGGATGTGGTAATTATGTTGATACTTTTAATTGCAACAACAGTTTAGAATAGATGGTAACGCACTTTTTTTCAAGCAGACCAGGCCATGTCTTTTTGATGAAACACATTAACTTCACGAGTTCCGCTAGTAAGGTTTTGAAAATCCAAATACGATCATTTTGATCATCACCATTTAATGAAATTTAATTGAACGCTAGCACTATGGTGGACTTGAAAGAAGCACATTCTCAACTACCTGGCGTGGCAAAGTACAAAACCTTGTCACAGATGATTGAATTTATTTTGTGTCTACCTAGAAAAGTGATGTGAAATGGAGGATGTCTTTTAAAAATCTTTAATTCTGCTTTTAAAAACGTCGAAGTTGGGGACAAAGACTTTTTGGTTTTTGATATTTATGTTTCTTAATCTGCATGTGTTTCTGTGTGTCAGAGCGTAATGTTTGAGCGGAGAGTGAGAGGAATGGGGCCATACTTGTTCTTTAAAATGCTCGAGGTTATTCAAACCTATTTATTGACTAAAGGTTTATCGATCAGATTTTTACTTGTCCCTTATTGCCATCATTTTGTGGATGATTTCGCTTCCAACTTCGCTTCACTGTTTTTCTGTGATCTCAATTCATGTACCACTTTCTTCATTTTCTGACATTGTTTTAATTCATCAGCTCTTCTTTCAAATCTTCCAATGTCTATTCTGGCAGAATAAAGTTAAAAAGTACTTGCTTCATTGCATCAGCCTGTCCGAAGCCAGCTCTTTATCTTTTGTTCATCTGATAGCGTTCTACTGAATGAGGTCAACAAGAAAGCTTTTTTCATGTCAACGGCTCAAACTGTTCTAAATTTATCCATGAGCAGTGTATGAAGTGTAACAGCCACAAACTACGTGCACGAAAGCTGTTAACTATGTTTTTTTATAACAATATACAGTATTTCAGTTTGATGTCATGCAAGTGGTATCGTTAACTACTTTGACTTGTTACCGAACCATCATCGGATTACTTTCATCAATATGAGTTTCAGTTTCAAGCAACTTATACAGGTTATACATACTGCCTGAGGAAACAATGACCGTTTTTCCATTACATATACATATAATGTGTGTGTAATACACAGAGATGGCATATGGGTGAAGAGACCAACAAAAAAATTATATGAGTACCCAGACAGACTCATAGACCTGATCAGAAAACTCCGATTAACGGACATATGCATAGAACAAATAACAATAGACGACAAAGGATTTTTAATGTAGTACACAGTTCAACAAAAAATACCAATTGGTTTCAAGAAAAAGAAGAAGACCTAAGACAAGCAGGGATCAGTACTGAAATTATAAATCAAGCAGACAAATTCGGAAACAAAATTATGAACACGAAATTTGAAGTAAAAGAAAGGAAGAAAAGAGGAAAAACATGGACAAAGGAAACGGGAACACTGCGAAAGAATGAAGAGTTTTTGGGAAGAGAAAATGAGAAAGGAAACAAAAACATGAATAGTCATGTAACATACAAGTTAACCACTATCCTGGAGGAAGAAATGTATAATAATTTAAACACACATTAATTTCAAACACTTACAAAACGACCATTACTCTGCCACGCGGCAGTGCATGTTTACTACTAGGTTACAATGCTGAACTCGAGTGTTTCGCAATCTGGGTGTTGTGTACGAATTAATGCGAACGTTTCGAGTGAGTCTCATAGAATTAAAATTTTGTCAGAAGTGGGATTCGAACCCACGCCCTCAGACGAGGACCAGAATGCTCAGACCCGCTTTCCGCAGGCAAGGTTTTCCCTTGAGTCTGGCGCCTTAGACCGCTCGGCCATCCTGACAACTTGAAACTTCGATCTCTACCTGAGGTACAGTTCATTTGTTCAACGCAGTTCTGTTGTCTCACTGACTGACATTCATCTCAATAGAGAAATCGTGTTTTGTGCGTGAATTCGATGCTTATGCACACTTTTGAAACTGGTGTCGGTATTTTAAATGCGGGAGCGCTGCGTGCACACACACAGCTGGCTGAGACATTTTACGATTAGCGACAAAGAGCGAAAAGGCCACCAGATTACAACGTATTAAAATCAATATAACTTTCACGAAATAAGATGCGTGTTGCTCAAGGCGGTTCTTTCGCCATCAGCCTCAGATGATGTCCATAGTAGACCCAAGACAGAATCAATAGAAATTTCGCTGTAAAATTTCTGTGAACTGCTCACGTTATGAGCATTTCAATATTTAAGTTCATAATAGTCTTATTTTCCATAACACACGTGCTAGAGTTCATGGTGTGTTGAAAACATATTTTTTCTGTCTTTCAAGAAAAATATGTATAGTTACTTTCATTACGTCCAGTACCTCGCTTAAAAAAAAATGTTTAACGGAGAGAATATTTGTAACTGAAGTTATTTCTCATTATTTATAAAACGGTTGTGAGTCTCTCATGTGCATGTATTATGTTGTACGTAACTTATATCAAAGTACTGTTCCCAGTGATTTCTCCTGAAACTCACTCTTTGCAAATAACACTGAATATAATGACAAAATTAGTAATAGACTGAACTGATGAAATCCACATAATAGGTAAGAGTCATGAACGGGACTAACACTAACAGCAGAAAATACAGTGCAGTATATTTAAGCAAGGAGACCGTATACCCTGTGGACAAAGGAGAACGTCAGTTAATACAGTAGGCATGGCTAAACTTGACCTGCATCAATTTACTGAAGAAAATGCAAAATCTCTACGATGTCAGGAGGACGCTCACAGAATTGGTAAGAAAAATCTGAAAACAAAATCTTGATCATAAAATCTAGAAATAGAGGGAGATTTAAAGAGAAACAATGTCTGCTGTCCGAACTGATGTTGACCAAATATGTCAAACCGTCACTCCATGTCAATCATTGCCATCCCTCTTATTTGTCTTAATTTTCTTACTCTAGTATCTGAACAGCGCAGCAGAAATATTCCTTTTCAACAAAGGAAGACTCTGTACTAGCATGTACCATTGTTACATTCTCTAAATCATTTTCTGTTTCAGGAACACGACTGGAACAATCTTCCTCCAAACACCAGAGAAATTAAATTCTTTCCAAACCTTAAAAGACAGTTAACGGTCCACCTTCTAAACAACAGCTATCTCTCTCATTTTCTGTGCAGCTCATTCTGATCTGCACCTTGATGGCAGAGTTCTCTATTCATATTCTGTTCTCTCCTTACAGTCTCTGTCACTTTCATTTCAATCTTCCCCTCTTTCTTTATCCATTCCACCTCTAATGATACTAAACATGGCTTCAAAAGTGCTAAACTAATCTATATCATTCTAAATGCCCTTTACTACTACTGCTATTATTATTATCGTTATTAGTGTCAGTTATAATAACAATAATAATAATAATAATTTCTACTATAATTATTGGGAAGGTATTGGAATATCTTTGGTGTGTGTTGCTCCTGATCAGCGAAAGGAGAATGCCTTAATGCACTAATCTGGTCCGCCTAAATATGCAATAAATCATGTCTAAGACCCAGGAAACAAAATTGACACAGTAGGAGTTAAAATTTCAAATCCTCACATAGTTTTCTATGTCAGTTAATTGCTAAAAGCAACCAGAAAAATATCTCGTTTAAGTTGTAGGCAGTAGAATCCATATCAGAACCACCCAGCACAGAAGAATAGCTGAGTAAAAAAACCTCAGAGAAATTCTAGATGTAAAATATCTCCAGATTGGACCATGGTAAGCACATACCAGTTACACAAGAAATCAGGGAATCGCACTAAATTCGCCCTCTTGCAAAGTTCTATGCACAGCTTCCTCATACGTCGTAGAACCCAAACTCGGCTAATATCAGGGTGAATCCGGAAAATACAGTCAAGCATCAAATAAATTCTTAGCTAGAAAAAAAGGAAAAGAAAAGAAACAGACTTGTGCAATACATTAAATTGGACTTACGTCACTTGAATATCGATTTCGAGAAAATATAAGATAACATGGATCATGAACCGCTCACTAAAAAACAACTGAAAGTTGCATTAGGCGATCGATAGACAAAATCATAAGTAAACATTTGCGAAGGAAACGTGTGATAATTTGAAAACAGCCACAGCGTTTCGACAGCAGTATAGTACTCACCCTTAATTCTTCAGTTGTGCCTACGAGAAACTAAATAACTTGTATTAAGACATCCAGTCACAGGTTAAATTGTAATATATACATTTTGCTGATAACATGGTCAGTGCGTACAAATACAACTGGAAATATTGCGAAAACAAGAGGAGAAAAACTGAACTGCTAACATCAAAGAAATAAATATTCATGACAGGTATCACAGCAGACTCATATGAACTTAAAACTGACAAATACAAAGTATAATGTAACTATGTACTTCAAATGCCTTCTAATTTAAGCACTATAAATTTTAAGCAACAGAAATCCATAGTATAGAAGTTTCAGAAATCTGACACTTGATTTGCAATCAATGTTTTCATAACGAAACATGAAAGTTTTTCACTGCTTATTTTTTCGTATTTCAGCGTCTTCATCTAGACATGAAAATGTGAAGATCTCTAACGTCCCAAAAGTATTTCAACGCAATTATCTGTTATTTGCGTTTCATTAAATTCATAATCCTCCTAGTCTTTTTTTAGGATACTCAAGAACCTTACATCACGAATTGCACATGAATTAAAACCGACAAATAATAGGTGTCAGAGGGTCAGTTAGAATTCGCGTTGTATGAGACCGCGTGAAGTGCTGTAGTTATACAACTGAAAACCTTAAATGTTAGCCATAGGTAGATGGAACAGAGGTCGAGGTTGTAAAAATTAAGGGAGAGCTATAAATGCATTCACAAACAATAAACATAAAAAATTTCAGGCTACAAAGACGGCTGATGTATTTGAAATTTGCGTGTTTCTGTATCTATATACGAACCGATTTTCGGATTTTAGTCAGTTTGGTATTCTGATTCTTATGATGGTGTGTCTGAAGATGAAAGCTTGCTCTTCCAAACGGTGTAAGTTTTAAAGTGACAACATTTCAATGTACCTGACATTGTGAAAGTGGTTAAGTCAAAATATTTTCTTAATTTGTTGAGCCCAAAAACGAACATCAAATAACTAACATAGGTTGAGTAAAAGCTGCAATATAAGACAGTTTTCTTAAATTAACACATTTTAAACTGGCAGTTTTTGGCAACTGAAGTACATTTTCATGTCGCTGCTTCTACGTAACCCTTGTTAATGCTAATGGGCGGTGGCGTTGTTGTTGGCTTTTTTTTTTTTTAAATCACAAATCTGGTTTGATACGACCCGCCACGACTTCCTCTTCTGAGTGAACTCCTTCATCTCAGCGTAGCACTTACATCCAACTTTCTCGATTATTTGAAGGATAGACCTATATTAAAGTCACTGTCTTTCCTTGCAGTTTTTGCCCTCTACCACGCCCTCTAATGTCATGGAAGCTATTTCCCGATGTCTTAGCACAAGTCCTATAATTCTGGCCCTTCTTCCAGTCAGATTTTTCTATATTTTACGCCAATTTTGCGGTGAACTTCCCCCTTTCTTGTCAGTTCACTGAATTAAAAAAAAAAGGATTTTTTTGTTGTTCATCTCAAAAGCCATAGAATTTACTTTACTTACTTGCTCTATATTCGTACTCAAAAAGCTAAATCAGTTCGTAGCTCACGAAAACAGAGAAAAAACGAAATTAGTTACCTACATCCATGTAGCACGAATGCTGATCGATGATTGATTACAAGGACCAATAAGTGTAATAGCTTACAAGGATACACTGATTTTATGAAAATAAACAACTCATCTGCAAACATAAACAGAAACAGCATAACACGTGTTCACCAGCTGTCAAACTTTAATACGGAGCTTACTGCAAATCTCAGCTAATAAGGAAAACTCGCAGGTTACGATGTGTTGGCACGCGCGCCATGTAACGGCCGGCATCAAGTTCTCGCACTTCAAATTCAGAGATAATTATTAAGCTTAACATTGCAAAGTACTGATTTTGTAATGTGTACTGAAATTACTTCACGTCTACTGCTATAAAAGCTGCCGGTAAACTTATAGGAATTAAACAGAGAAAATATTAACTTCGTGATAGAATTTGTTTCTGAACTGCAAAATAATTGTGTCGATTAATGACAGTGACCGAAATTTATCAGTAGCAATTTGCAATTGACAGCATCACTAAATCATTTTAAAAACCTGTTCTGTTATAATCTGACACTAATGATTAGCATTTTTGAATCTTCACTGCTGGTAGAACTATTCTAACACACTTGCAACCTTAATGTTAGCTTATTTTAAATTGCGAAATAAAATAATTTAGTGCTAAACTGGTATTGGAAATCATTATCTTGAATTGTATGGTGAATCAGGTAAGTTTCAGTATCAACTTTGATTAATGACGATAAGGGCGATACAAGACTTTTTTAAATTACAAAATCAACACTGTTCACACATTACTTTTTATCTATTACATCTAGAGTACCTTTTTTATTTTCTAACAGAGAGCAATTAATACACAATTTGCGTGTGTGACGGCTTGCTTTCACAACAGTCTACCACAAAAGCCTCTGCGTTGGATGTGTCTCACTTCGGGGTTGGATCCACGACGACAGTGTCTTGCGATTCTGGCATAGGCTGGTCTTGATTTTGAAGGTGATGACTCAGTGCCCTTTATCTGTTAGTTCCAGGCGCTCTTCGTTTATGCTCTTGGTTTTTATCATCGAAACTTTAATGTTGTAGGCTTCCTGTTTCAAGACAAACTCAGCATGAACATGTGCCACTTATAACTAAGTTTACTGCATCAGTTACGTTTTTTTCCTGCTTAGTACGCCGTGTTTCAGGTTCAAATGGTTCAAATGGCTCTGAGCACTATGGGACTTAACATCTTAGGTCATCAGTCCCCTAGAACTTAGAACTACTTATACCTAACTAACCTAAGGACTTCACACACATCCATGCCCGAGGCAGGATTCGAACCTGCGACCGTAGCAGTCCCGCGGTTCCGGACTGCAGCGCCTAGAACCGCACGGCCACCGCGGCCGGCTGTTTCAGGAATGTCTTCCATTTTAGAGTGCAAGTATTTGCATCACTGTTGTATGTGAGGAATGGGCGTGTGGTGTTCAGCTTCTCTTGCACTGCAGTCGTCTTTGATTGGTTTCATTCCATTCAGAAAATATAAATCTTTGATTTTTTTGTTAGGTGTCTGTGTTGGAAAATTGTTTTCCTTCTTTATCTGTGTACAAGTATGTTGCATCCTTCATTGCTCAGATGAAATGCTGTGTTTCTCTCTCTCTCTCTCTCTCTCTCTCTCTCTCTCTCTCTCTCTCTCCTCTCCCTCCCCCCTCCTCTTTCTCTCTCTCTCTCTCTCTGTTTCTCTCTCTCTGACACACGCACACGCACACACACACACAATCCGTGCCGCGTACTGTTTGTTCACATAAAATCAAAACTTGGAACTAAAATATTACGACAGTACTGCATCCCTTACAGTCTGGATACAGTCAGAGATGCCAATTTTAGTGAGTTACATTATTTGAGGAGCGCTGGAACAAAAACCAATAAATCCGCATTTGCTGTTAATACAGAAAGTAACAAATGGTGATTTCTAAATGGCTCCACAAGCTATAAAAAGAAGAAACAGAGCATAAAACACTTGATGTCGCGTTGTGCTGAAAATAATTTTGTGGCAGCGTGTGTTATTACTCCCGTATCTCCCCCCCCCCCACCCCCCACCCCCCACCCCACCCCCACCACCCTTCCCACCGCCCTACAGCTCAAACACGCGAATGCAGCAAACGTGGATGTATCGGGTTTTGTTCTGGCGCTCCTCATTTATGTCAAAGTGTCACTTATAATTTCTACAAGTATCAGTAACAGCAGTATGTTCGACAGAGGTAATTATGGAGGATAACTGCACGTAGATTTTCCCATTCCGTAACAGTCACGTTACCGCATTTGTCTATTCAGTTGCGCAACAAATTCACAGTTCATTCAATTAGTCACCCTCCTCGAGCTGCTCATGTTAATGCCACTCACACACCATCTATACGACGGCTGACCATCGTAACCGTAAAATCTTCATTGTCCAGTCAAACTAATGTCTCAGTTCACAGTTTATTTACCGTTAATGATTACCTACGGAAAATAACGAGCAGGTACGCGATCTCGTCACGAACTCGTGCCCCACTATCAACCATAGATAGTTCTACTGACTCTCATAACAGAGATTGCCTTACTCCTGCATTGCAGCTAAAATATTACGACAGTACTGCTTCCCTTACAGTCTGGACGCAGTCAGAGATGTTCATTTTAGTGAGTTACATTATTTGACGACCACCGGAACAAAAACCGATAAATCCGCATTTGCTGTTAATACAGAAAGTAACAAATAGTGATCTCATCATAGTGATGTTCTAATAGATACCTTTACGAAGAACAGTGGTACTAATATCTAGAGATTTGCTCTGAACACTATGGGACTCAACTTCTGAGGTCATTAGTCCCCTAGAACTTAGAACTAGTTAAACCTAACTAACCTAAGAACATCACACACATCCAAGCCCGAGGCAGGATTCGAACCTGCGACCGTAGCGGTCTCGCGGTTCCAGACTGCAGCGCCTAGAACCGCAGGCCACTTCGGCCGGCTTGTCTAGAGATTATAAAATGAAATAAAAGAAACAAAAACAAAGGACAAAAATATGGTGTTACAGTGCCTGTGTCAAGAAGAAAGATGCACTGTTCATTTTTTCTTTCTTAACGCAGACGCTGCAATATCGTATTTATCCGCCAATGTCATTAATTGTTGTTTCCGTTATCCCATTGAGATTCCGCAAATCCTCATTTAACTTTCGATTTAATGGTCAATCTTTTGACGTGTTTCTAACTTACAGACTTCTGCTTTACCCCATCCGCCGCCCGGTGTGGCCGAGGGGTTCTAGGCCCTGCAGTCTGGAACCGCGCGACCGCAACGGTCGCAGGTTCCAATCTTGCCTCGGGCATGGATATGTGTGATGTCCTTAGGTTAGTTATGTTTAAGTAGTTCTAAGTTCTAGGGGACTGATGACCTCAGATGTTAAGTCCCATAGTCCTCAGAGCCATTTGAACCATTTTTTACCCCATCCTTTTCATTGACAATCTATTTACTTGCTACATCCCTCAGTTTTAGCTAGAAGATTTGTACCCTTTCGTTCCAAAGCATCCAATTTACCTTTGAGCTATTGCTACCTTGCCATGATCTAATCCTTTATTTATTTCCTCTATTTTATTGTACCCGGCTGTATTGTCTCTTGTGTTTGTTTTTTATTAATTTCTCTTGTGCTTTACTTAATTCTTTCTCTATTTTATTTTGTGTTTATCTTGATTCCTCTTTGATTCTTGCAAAATTAATTTGAGTGTAGACCTCGGATCCTGCCCATCATCCTGATTTGATAAAGTGTCAGCTGATGCTGTACGACTTACTTTCATTACCCCATACATGTTATTTATACTAATGTTCCAATTACAAATCTTAGACTGCTATACACAGGCGCAACACTTACAACGCTTTTCTTCCTGGACGTACTGCCGTTGATTCTCGTAGCTGTGGTCTGCACCGCTGGCACTGTTGTCTGGCACTTGAAACGCGCTGCATAGTGTCAACTGCGCCAGCCACTGCTCGCTGCCGCCGCACCTGTTGTCTGTGGCTTTCTCAGGCTGCTCTGCATGCTGCGCCGCCTCGTAGCATTCAGAATCTTGAAGTGATGGTTTATAACGTAATCCCAAGGACCGCGCACAAAACGTTAACTTTTACTCTCGTAGCACTTCAGCATCTCCTATTCCTGATTTATACCGATACTACTTTCATCATAACGGGAAACCTAACTCTGCGGGATCAGCTACTCAAGTTAGACTAAAGCTTCAACCTGTTCAGACACAGTTTAAAGCCTACTTGTGGTGTCACCGCCAGACACCACACTTGCTAGGTGGTAGCCTTTAAATCGGCCGCGGTCCGCTAGTATACGTCGGACCCGCGTGTCGCCACTGTCAGTGATTGCAGACCGAGCGCCACTGCACGGCAGGTCTAGAGAGATTTCCTAGCACTCGCCCCAGTTGTACAGCCGACTTAGCCAGAGATGGATCACTGACAACTACGCTCTCATTTGCCGAGACGATAGTTAGCATAGCCTTCAGTTACGTCATTTGCTACGACCTAGCAAGGCGCCATAGCATTTGATATTATTTTATATTGTGGTTATAACATGTACCGTCAAGAGAGATGTTCTACAATTGTGGATTAAAGTATTACATCAACTACGTACTTTATTTGCTACTATTAATCCCTTTAACTGTTCCAGACCTCACGCCAATCTGCGTGAGCTTAACGCGTGCCTTTCGGCTTCCTCTCATTGTGACTTGGCTGTCTTGCCAAGTCACAACACCTACTTATCATAGTTCTTATATAGTTCTCTGGTCATTTAAAGTTCACACGAATCACTGTCCTCACACAGTTCGCTGGCCGGTCACAGTCCGCAGTTCTCGCTAATAATATGTAGCCTCGTAATTCCAAAGCACTTCGACTTCAGAGATTACCCCCACAAGGGATGCCATGTACGGCATGTTGAAAAAGAGATGAAAAAGAAAGAGTGAGAGGGGGAGATAGAGAGTGATATGTGCGTATGATAAACCGCTTCCCTCAAAATATTTCTCTCTTTCATACCTCCTCCGTGTTACCACAGATGACGTGTCACTGATCTCATTTGTACTAAGATCGCAGTACACGCGAGGTGCCTATTTGCTTCCACTGCTCTGAGCGGAATGCTGAAGTTCTAATAAATATAAATGTTCACCAACCTGCAGTCTTCTGCAGTTGTTGTCCCCTGCGGAGAAAACAGCACGTAGGTCGTGACTTCGTTGAGGCTGTAAGACTGCTTTGTTTTTTTTTAGAAATGATGAAATTTCCAATCAGTTTGTTTACACGGCATGGCACTCGCTTTTTACTGTCAGATCACGACAAAACTGCACAATTACATCCCACTTTAGAGTCGCAAATGATTTCTATTCTTCGACGAATTAATGAATTGCGTATTACTGCAATTACAGTCACACTGTCCTCAAGTATATGTTCCAAATAACCACAAATTGCAAATAAAGTCTTAACTAACACCGACCACGGCAGACAACATGTCTGTCCTCCGAAACTGCCAAGCCGGCTCTGATCTTACAGCCGAAGCACTTCGCCCGCCATCCAAGTTAGGCGTGATCCGAAGATCATCGAAGGGCTTCGTCTGCCTTTTCCTTTAGCAGTTGCTTATCATTCGGCTGGTTATTAACACTTCTGAAACAGTGGAATGATAGCACGCTATTGAGAATAGCTTTAACCTGAAAGGCAATTAAATAGTTTGTCTAATATTTATAACAGAAGACTTTCGTTTTGGCGCGTAACTTCCGAACGCAGCAGCCAATCGCCGAGAAGGACCACAATTTATGCGACCTTTCTCACGATACCCGTACCGAACAGCCCATCTGTCATCGGTATCTCACACCACATTACATTATTTTGCCACTTCCGCCTTTTCAACTGATCTAAGAAGAGCTTTTTGTAGCCGAATATGACGGCTGAAAAACCAGAAATATTAAACCAGGCAGTAAGTTTCAGTTAAAATGTGTTCCCCTGTTCGGGAATTGCGTAATGTGTGTACGAGTACAGGTTCTGAAGCAGCAACGACGACGTCTGGATCTGGACGCGGATCGATCGCGGATAGCCAAGGTGGTTAAGGCAACCGTTCGCGTAGAGCGGGAAATCCGGGATCAAGTTACGATCCGGCACAAATTATCATTGTCGTCATTCCTTGACACAGCTGCGAATACGTTTCTTGTAAAACGAAAGGTATTTCATTGGGTGCCCCACATTTCAACGTTAGCACATCACATCTGGAAAACCTTACCATCGCAGATACGTCTCATTCAAATTATGCCATCTGTTTGATACTGGTTTCTTTTTGGCCGGCCAGAGTGGCCGTGCGGCTCTGGGCGCTACAGTCTTGGACCGAGCGACCGCTACGGTCGTAGGTTCGAATCCTACCTCGGGCATGGATGTGTGTGATGTCCTTAGGTTAGTTAGGTTTAATTAGTTCTAAGTTCTAGGCGACTGATGACCTCAGCAGTTAAGTCGTATAGTGCTCCGAGCCATTTGAACCACTTGGTTTCTTTTAGAGAGGAACGACCTCTTTTCCTGTGATAGTCTGCTTCTTAAATCCTCCTTGCTTTATCTGTTGGGCGTTATTTTGCTCCCAGAGTGGAAGAATTTCTTCATTTAGTCTACTATGTGGTCCCCACGACCACCAGTTCTGATGTTAAGTTTATCACTGGATTATAAATGTCGTGTGACTAGGGCCTCCCGTCGGGTAGAACGTTCGCGGGTGCAAGTCTTTCAATTTTACGCCCCTTCGGCGACTTGCGCGTCGATGGGGATGAAATGATGATGATTGGAACAACACAACATCCAGTCCTTGAGCGGAGAAAATCTCCGACCCAGCCGGGAATCGAACCTTTTTTTTTTTTTTTTTAAACGTTTATAATCTCTTATTTACAAAGTAACAATTTTCGTTTTACAACAACAGTTTGCACTTTACTCGTTCCGATAAGACAGTCCGTTCTGTTCTTTTTTTCTGTTATTGTCCAGGTAATTATTTCCTTTGGTATTCTATATTTTTCGAGTGTCTGTCAGACTGAGTTCGTTAGTAGTTTATTACGCTGTTTATTATTTCAGTTTAGGGTTTTCTGAGTCTTGATACACTAAATTTGTACATGTGGCAGAAGGAATTTGGAAGAAAGCATTGATTGCAAGATCTAGTTAGTAACACAAAATAGTTGAGAAATAAAAGTTATTTTAAGGTCTTTTTACTTATTACTAGTTGGGTTATTTTTTTTATATTTTAAATTGTGAATGTTTTCTATCCATTTTAAAATCATGTTGTATTTTAACTATTTTCTTATTAAATCTAGTGTAGGGAAGCATTTTACGTTGGGCCTTGAAAACAGATCGTGGTGGAATATACATTAGACATGAAATCAACTTGACAGAAACATCAACGAATGTATCAATCATTAACAATTATTTAGTAAGCAAAGTGGGATTCAAAGGAAAGCATTCATGAATAAATATTTTAACATAAAAGGCAAACCATGATAAAAAACATTAGCATTAGAGTGAATCATTGAAACGATTTTGTCAGTTTGAACGAAGAACAAGACACTAGGAAGCAGTGGACGGTGCAATCGTAGAGCTTGTTTGATACGGGTGGTGAGCGAGAGTATAGGACACTGAAAGGAGAGGAAGCAAGCTATTCATGGTGGAAGGAAAGGCATATATAAGCACGTGAACACTGATTTGTTTCATTGTTAGAACCCGGGCCCTTAGGATTGACATCCTGTCGCGCTGACCACTCAGCTACCGGGGGGCGACAGATTATCGCTAATTTCCTATCTGCTATCCATCATTACATTACACTTTGTTCAGTTTACTGGCTAATAGATTGTATTTGCAAAGAAGTGGGATAAGGAAGTACTAAGTGATGAAGAGGTACACTTGAAGTTCTCCGAGGCTACAGATAATGCGATAAGACATAGCTCAGTATGCAGTTCTGTTGAAGACGGATGGACATCTCTAATAAGGGCAATCACCGAAGTTGGAAACAAAAACGCAGATACATACAAGGTAGCTGCGAAGAAACTATGGGTAACAGAAGAAATACCTCAGTTGATCGATGAAAGGAGGAGGTATACAAATGACTGGGGAAACTCAGGAATACAGGTATGCAAGAAATGAAATAAACAGGAAGTGCAGGAAAGCTAAGGCGGAATGGCAGCAGGAAAAATGGGAAGAAATCGAAAATGAAATGATCGTCGGAAGGACCGACTCAGCAGACAGAAAAGTCAAAACAACTTTCGGTGAAATTACAAGCAAGAGTGGTAACATTAAGAGTGCATTGGGAATTCCAGCATAGGAGAGAGCGGATAGGTGGAAAGAGTACATTGAAGACAAGTGTAATGTGCTGCGAATACATAGAAAGATAGATCCCTTATCATTTAGCTACAAAATAGCAGGTCAGCAAATGGAAGCAGTTAATTCCATAAATTATCTGGGAGTACGCATTAGGAGTGATTTAAAATGGAATGATCACATAAAGTTGATCGTCGGTAAAGCAGATGCCAGACTGAGATTCATTGGAAGAATCCTAAGGAAATGCAATCCGAAAACAAAGGAAGTAGGTTACAGTACGCTTGTTCGCCCACTGCTTGAATACTGCTCAGCAGTGTGGGATCCGTACCAGATAGGGTTGATAGAAGAGATAGAGAAGATCCAACGGAGAGCAGCGCGCTTCGTTACAGGATCATTTAGTAATCGCGAAAGCGTTACGGAGATGATAGATAAACTCCAGTGGAAGACTCTGCAGGAGAGACGCTCAGTAGCTCGGTACGGGCTTTTGCCAAAGTTTCGAGAACATACCTTCACCGAAGAGTCAAGCAGTATATTGCTCCCTCCTACGTATATCTCGCGAAGAGACCATGAGGATAAAATCAGAGAGATTAGAGCCTACACAGAAGCATACCGACAATCCTCCTTTCCGCGAACAATACGAGACTGGAATAGAAGGGAGAACCGATAGAGGTACGCAGGATACCCTCCGCCACACACCGTCAGGTGGCTTGCGGAGTATCGATGTAGATGTATATGTAGAAGGCCTTTAAGAGGGGAAAGACTTGTTTGACGACGTGATAGAAGAAGAAACAGGAGTCGATACACAAGAGCTGGGGAATCCGGTACTAGAAGCAGAATTTAAAATAGTTTTGGAGACTTAAGATCGAATAAGACAGAGGGGATAGCTAACATTACGTTGGAATTTCTAAAATCACTGGGGGAAACGGCAATGAAACGACTATCCACGTTGGTGTGTATAATGTATGAGTCTGACGATATACCACTCGACTTTCGGAAAAAAAGTCATCCACACAATTCCGAAGATTGCAAGAGCCGACAAGTGCGAGAATTATCGCACAGTCAGCTTAACAGCTCATACGTCCAAGTTTCCGACAAAAATAATAAACAGAAGAATAGAACAGAAAACTGAGGATGTGATGGACGAAAATCAGTTTGGCTTTAGGAAAGCTGAAGATGCGAGGGAGGCAGTCCTGGCGTTGCGGTTAATAATGGAAGCAAGATTGAAGAAAAATCAAGACACATTCATAGGATTTGCGACGTGGAGAAAGTGTCTACATTGTCAAATGGTACGATGTTCGAAATTCTGAGAAAAACAGGGGTAAGCTATGGGGGAAGACAGGTAATACACAACATGTACAGGAACGTAGAAGGAACAATAAGAGCGGAAGACCAAGAACGAAGTGCTCAGATTAAAAAGGGTGTAGTACAGGTTTGTAGTCTTTTGTCTCTACTGTAGAGTCTAGACATCGAATAAGCAATGACGGAAACAAAAGAAAGGGCATTAGTGGAATTAAAAATCAGCGTGACAGGATATTAATGATAAGATGTGCTGATGACATTGCTATCTTCAATGAAAGCGGAGAAGAACTGTATGATCTGCTGACTGTAATGAACTATCTAATGAGTACAGAACATATGGAAGAAAGATGAAAGTAATGAGAAGCACCAGAAAAGAGAACAGATGCTTAACACCAGGACTGCTGATCACAAAGTAGATGACGTTAAGGAATTTTGTTACCTATGCAGCAAATAACCCATGACGGACGTAGCAAGCACGACATAAAAAGCAGACCAGCATTGGTGAAAACGGCACTCCTGGCCAAGAGAAGGCTACTAGTATCAAACATCGACCTTAATCTGAAGAATAAATTTCTGAGAATATAGATTTTGAGCAAAGCATTGTATGGTAGTGAAACATGGACTGTGGGAGAACCGGAACAGAAGAGAATCGAAGCATTTGAGATATGGTGCTACAGAAGAATGTTGAAAATTAGATGGGCTAAAATGGTAAGGAATGAGGAGGTTCTCCAGAGAGGAAAGGAATATATGGGAAAAACTGATGGGACAGAATGGTAGGACACCTGTTAAGACATCATGGTATAACTTCCATGGACTAGAGGGGACTCGAGGGTAAAAGTTGTAGAGAAAAGCAGAGATTGGAATTCATCAGGTAAGTAACTGAGGACGTAGGTTGCAAGTACTACTCTGAGATGTAGAGGCTGGCACGGGAGACGAAATCGTGGGCGGGCCGCATCAAACCAGTCAGAAGACATGACAAATAAGGGTTACATCAACTTTAAGACACCTGTCTTATCCCAGAACACTCTCAAATGCTCTTGAAGTATCGCTTGAAAATTTATCGTCGTTTCAGAGTTAGTGGTACTCATTAGAAGGCAATGAGTATCTGAGAATATCACTATTTTGTGACGTCGCACCTATGAATGTAGGAGCCTTGACAGAGCATCGTTAAGATCTTCACATCACACTATTAAAACTGACTCCTGTCGACAGCTGCATATCTGTCTTGTTTATTTACCATTCTGTCTCGTGAGCTCTTACGGGTGACCACTGATGAAGTGGTTGTGAAGTGGTTACAGCCTATTATCAGAGTTTTCGTATCGACGACTACTGGTGAAGTGGTAATGCTCTCAAGTTCTGAGCCGGTTGAGTACAAGTAAAGCGGCAATACTATCAATTTCGTCGTGTGGTACTCATATTGATGGCTAGCTACACACTTCAACGAATTATCAATTTGTGTTACTAGCTGAAAATGTTACATACGGTAATTAGTTGAGGGTTCGTATTCTCCAGCCGCTATATTATTATTGTTTTTTCCTACACAATTCGTATCTGAAGTTCGTTTTCAAGCACTATAATTTGGGTTGTCAGCATTTCACTTGTATCATTTTTTTTTTTTCAACTAGCTTGAAATGGAAATTGGGATTCAGACAATCTACAACTTAAAGATAATAAATTTTTATTAATAATTGTTTTTATCTTCCTTCTGCTATCGAATATTTGCCATCTGTATCACCACAAACTTCCATCTTTGTAGTCACACTTTAGGAATGTGGACATTTTCTTCAGCTAGCAATGAATTCAAATGACCGCACACAGTTCGCCACTTATAATTACACGGAATTAGTAAATTTCTTGATATTCTGAGATATGATATTTTTATTTTTTGTTATTTAAAATTTTGTTGGTATCTCTCCAAGTACATTTAAACGAAAGAAAACTTAGAGTACTAGATGTCTCCAACAGTGTAGCCACAACAAAGTACAAAATTCAGCAATGGAGATTGTACCTTTAGTCCAGCGTATTACTATCTCTCTATCATTCGTGATAATGGGCTCACAACGTAGCTTGGTAGATGCACTATCGTCTGCAATTTGAGATGCCCCGATTAAGTCTAGATTACTCATTTTTCCTCAGCGTTATTAGCGATCGGTGATATGATCTACATCTACTACTCTGCAGATCGCACTTAAGTGCCTGGCAGAATTAATGGAATTGTTAGCTAATGGAAACGTCCGCTTAACTGTGGGAACAGCAATTAAACTCTAATGTTCGACCGGTCAGTCAAGGAATGGAAATGCGTGTAAAGGCTGCTAAGCCTTTCGGATCAAATCACTGGCATGGTAGAAGGTCCTAAATGATTAGCTTGAGATAGAGAACTAAAGGTCGTAAATGCATATTTCGTTTTTACTGATGTATATGTATCTTTCGTTCATCTAAATGTATCTGGAGAGATAGCAACAACATTTCCAATACTGACAGACAATAAAAGTATTATAGCTCAGAATACCAACTAATGTGTGTACAATGAATGGAAAAGAAACGTGAGGATCTGTTAGATGACGATCATTTTGGATTTACTAAAATTAAAGAAACCATACCGTAAATTCTGACATTGTTGTTGAAGATGGTTGCAAGACTTAACAGAAACCAAGACACTTCATAGTGTTTGTCGAACTACAAAAAGCGTTCAACAATGTAAAGTAGTGGAAGGTGTTCGAAGTTCTCAAAAAATGACGCAAGCAATAGAGAAAGGCGAATAATATACACTACGTATAAGAAACAAGAATGAAGTACTCGTATTAAAAATAATGTAACACAAGGATGTAGTCTTTCTCTCTCGTACTGTTCAGTCTGTACATCCAAGAAGTTGTGATGGAAATAAAAGACTCGAAAGAGGGACTCAAACTCTGGCTGACAGAATATCCTTGATAAGATTCGCTGATAATAACTGCCATTCCTCAGTGAACAGTCTACTGAACATAAAATATGGGTTGAGAGAAAACCGAAGAGAGATGAAGGTGACGAGAAGCAGCAGAAATGAGATTAGCGAGAAACTTAACATGAAGATTGCTTATCACGAAGTAGACAAAGCGAAGAAAATCTGGTGCCTTGGAAACAAAATAATCTCTGATGGACGAAGCAAGGAGGAAATTAAAAGCTGACTAGCTCAGGCAAAGAGCCCATTCCTCACAAAACTACTAGTATCAAACAAAGCACTTGATTTGAGGAAGAGTTTTCTGAGAATCTTCGTTTGGAGCACATCATTGTATTTAAGTGAATCATAAATTGAGGGAAAACTCAGCAAAAGAGAATCGAAGAAGCTGAGATGTGGTGCTGTAGAAGGATATTGAAAATAAGGTGGATATAAATAAAGGATGATCTTCAAACAATCGGAGAGGAAAAAAATATGTAAGAAACGAGAACAAGGAGAAGGGATGAATGAAAGGAAATATGTTAAGATATCATAGAACAACTCTCATCGTGTTAGAGGGAGCTGCAGAGGCTAGAAATTGTAGGGATAACCAGAGATTGGAACATATCTAACAAATAATTGAGGATCTTGGGTGCATGCGTAGGAAAGGAAATCGGGATGGGCCGAATGCAAGCACTCAGGGGACTGACGACAAAGAAGTAAATAAATAAGCTCTAGAGTCAAAATTATTTGGCGCATTAGTTGCGTAAATCGCTTGTGATATGATTGTAGTACGCCAGTGTTCTCTACACTTGTGGTAACGCAGGGAGAGGAAAGGACGCGGAGAAACATGGGGGAGGGGGGGGGGGGGGAGCGGAATAGACTTTTGAAGGATGTTGCTCAGCTGGCGATGGTAATTCACATTCAATGAGGACAAATATAATTTAGGGGTAGGGAATTTCTCTTTCTTCTCACACTTACTCGTCGCAAAAAGATCATATTTATAATAGGAAAGAAAAGTAATTTATCAATGCCCATAGCAGTGGGAGAGGACAGTGGAAGTTGACCTATCGGAACAATCTACATTAAAAACAGAACCTAGTTCTGGAAATTTAAACCAAATAATATGTGGGAGCACACAAAGATTTTACAGAAAACGTACAAGACATTGCTCTACTACTGCTGGTCACCCCAAGGGATAACTTAGCAAGGGACTAACGAGAGAGGATGGAGCATGAAGCAAGAACAAGCAATGACAACTTGGACACACGTCATGTGGGAACGCTGCTGACAGACTGGCCGTCTCTACACAGGCTTACAGGGGCGGCAACAACCGAAGTACTGGAGCTGGGTACCAATGGGCACAGCCTGCATTGTTGTCAGATTTCCCCCTATGATATCATGCACTGCTGCCAGATTTCCCCCCCCCCTTCCCCTCCCCCACTCCTTCACCCCTCTGACATAGGCAAATTGCCCTATGTATAAAATGACAGGAAATGCTAGAAAATGGCAAGAAATTAAAAAGGCAGGAAATTTAAAGTAGCCCAGTTGTGCTAGAAGGTTTTTCTGCACTCTTATGATCTCACAGCGCAGAGCCCAGTTGTCCTAAGTGTAAATTGGGGGTAAATCAAAAGATTGGCAGTTAGTAGCTGTGGCAGATGGTTTCACACTCTAAGTGCTCTTACAGCTCCAGCTCCAGAATTTTGCGGAGTGCTATGTCTACATCTACATCATACTCCGTAAGCCACCTAATCGTGTGTGGCGGAGGGTACTTTTTGTACCACTAACAGAACCCTCCAACCCTGTTTCACTCGCGAATGGCACTACATGTTGTTTTGGGATACATTTCAGTGTTTTACATAATGCCACATAATGTCTGTTCAATATTGTTGTTAGATATATCAAGGCTTTTTAGTTTTCATTTGTTTCAATTGTCAGTGATTTAAAACTTACATTCAGTGACTGTCTACGGGGTGTTTACGTTCTAGTGTTAATGCCTGCTACCATCTAGTCTTTACATGTCGTTTGGATACCTTACCTTTCATAATTTCCTGATATTTCTCTTTGAGATTGTTGCTAAAAGATGCAATGATTTTTAGTTTTCACTCATTTCGTGTCTTCCACCACCTAAAACTTATGTTCAGCAAACATCTGTATTTTGTGTATATTCTCGTGTTTTACATGTGGCTGCAGTCTAGAAGGTAGTTGTGCAGTGTATCAAAAGAATTATTGCCTAATTCTTACTTCATTATAGTTTAATTGTATGTTGGTGATTTTTAGTTCACGATAAAAGTAGCATCATGTGTGACATATGTGGATGTTGCTGTAGGTTAGGTAGTACGGGAGAAAAATATCAGGCCTGTGACTTGATGTTTCGGTGGGTTGACTGTAGATGCGAAGCTAGTAAAGAGTCAGACAAGTCACTCCAGTCGAGTTGTAGAATTTCGTGGAACAGGGAAGAAATATTTGCGCCCTTCAGACAGAATTGTAAACTGCGTATATTGAACTAGATAGGGTTAAGGCGGAAAGAGAAAATGGGATTTGGGGAAAGGTGTCAAGAAATAGGAGATGAGTCTCAACCAATTTTTGAGAAGAGTGCAGCAGACTTGAAGGAATAATTTTCTAGATCGATAGAAAGAAAAAGTCCTGCTACTGGGCGGCAGTCACTGGAAGGGTGTAGGCCGAATGTTACAGGAAAAGCTAGGTGTATAATACCAAGTCAGAAGCATTACGAAACATAGTGACAAACTTAGCCAAGTGAAAGAGAACATAACGGAAGCGGATCACATATTTACGGTATGGAGGAGCAGCTAGCAACTTTGAATATAGTGCTAAAGGTGACTGGGAGCAAATAGATGCAGCAACGGCGCGTACTCGTGTGAAGTTTGTGGAGGTTTTGCAGCGCCACGACAGCCTGGGTTACGCAGCTGTCAAAGTGTAAACAAAGAGCAGAGTGCATTGCTTCCGAATGTAATGAGGTCTCGTATCCGTGCTGCAGCTGCTATTGCAATTGGAAATTTACAGATCATGGCCTGAACATGAGTAGGAGGGGGAAGAGCAGATTAATTGAACATCTTGCATAAAGTGTAAGGGAGGCCAAAAGCACACAAGACAAAATCCCCGTGGTTAATGGAATCTGAAAGGCTCATTTTTCTCCGTTAGATCCAACTTATAGACAGACTTCTGGAAAGAATTTAGAACAGTACCATAATATGTGTAAGGGTTTTCAGGAGGTCAAGATAGTTTAAGACAGAGAGAAATTGAAGACATTAGCTTTCAGTGGGCACTGATTTATTCTACGGGGTAAGTTGAAAATTTGTGGCAGACCAGGACTCGAACCCGGTCTCCTGCTTAATTGACAGATGTGACCAATACGCCGTCTGGGCAGAGTGGTTACCAAAACCGTACATGGACTACCATAGCAGGCATCGCCTTAATTATACATGTGATGTCTATTAATTCCTATCGGATCTATCCGAAAAAACAGACGCCAATTTTATCTTGCAGCCACTATGAATCAAGACAGAAAGGAATTAAAGACATTAGTTGCCAGTCGCCATTGATTAATATCAATGAGGCAAGTTAAAAACTTGTTCTGCATGGAAGAAGAGATACCACATGTGTAAAATTAGTTGGTTCCAACCAAAAAATTATGGGACAGAAAAACAAGGTAGATGACATGTTTGTATGTCTTAAATATATGAAAAACTCTTAAGTGGTACATGTTCTGTGCCTTTTTGAACCTCATGGAAACACAGGAATAGAAAAGTTGAATGTAAGGGATTATAAAGTAGCAGTCTTTTTCTTGTAGAGTAAACATAAAAAAGCTGTAATATTTGCAAAAGTTGGATGCAAAGCGAAAAATATTGTTCCAAGCAAATGTTATGTATATCAGAACAGAATCTAGAAACATGTCTTTGTGAATTTTTATTGCAGAATGCTTCTCTTGTAATTTTAACAACCTACAGATCCCCTCTTTGAAACTTTCACCTATTTAAGAGAAATTCAGATGGATGATTGAGTTACCTGTCAGACTAGTAAAAACAGTAGTTTGTGGAGATTTCAATGTAGATTTCTTAAAAAGACATGGACAGGAAAAATGAGCTGGATTTAGTATTTGTGTGTTTGAAACTTATTTTAGAGGTTAATTTTCCAACTCGTGCACAGCAAGATAGGAGAATCCTGAGCAATATTAGTGCGCAAATTGAAACAATTAATATAAACTATCTGATCATAATGCACAAGTAATGGAAATAAACAAAACACGTTACATCCCTGAGGCAGGTTCATACAAAGTAGTGAAGATTATTAATGAGAACAGGATACAATGTTTTAAGGGTAATTTATTAGAGGTGGCATGGGATAAAGGTACACACAGAAAAAAATGTTGGACTCAAATTAAATTTATTCCATATTTATTTGAGTAAGTATTGGAAAGTAGCTTGGAAATTCAATCAGCAAATTTGTTAAAAAGACAAGTAAGCTATGGATGACTAAGGTAATTAAAATCTCTTGTGAAAGGAAAAGGGAAATCTACATAAACGCCAGGCTAAGTCATGATCTGACATTACTTGCATATTACAAAAAATACTGTTGTACACTGACGGAAAAAAAATGACAAAGCCAAGAAGGAGTTGTCCCATAAACTAAAGTTGGTAGTCGTGTTTCTACATCTGAAAGATGACGTCTATTTAAATTTCGGGCCAGTCGCATAAGTATAGCGGTAGTAGCGTCACAATGAAGATGCAAATCAGGTTTGCTTCAAGTACAAGCTGTAACGGTCGTGAGAATTAGTTGACTTTGAGAGTTGATGTTAGTCAAGAACTTCCTTAAGGCGACAAAGACGCCATTGCCGACACCTCACTGAGTTTGAAAGAAGTCGTGTAATAGAGGTTCTAGAAGCTGGAGGTTCTTTCTGCGATACTGCAGAAAGACTTGGCAGGAATGTAGGCACTGTTCTTGATTGCCAACAGCGATGGTCAGAAGAAGATCTGCCTCCAGACGTCCACATGGCCCTACCGAGAGGCTCTGGCGCATTGTAATGAATCCGCAGCAGCAATTCGAGCAGCATTTGGCACCACAGTGGCACAAGAAATTGCACAAATCGGTTACCCCAAGGACAGCTCGGAGTCAGATGTCCTGTGGCGTCCACTGGCTCCAAACCACGGCCATCTCTGACTTCAGCGATGCCAAGCGAGAGCTAACTGGCGGGCAGGGTGGACGTGGACGTCTGTTGGTTTTATAATGAAAGCTGGCTCTGCGTCGGTGCCAATGATGAGGACGTGCAACTAAACTGTCTGCATGCTAGACGCACTGGACCCACATCTGAAGTTACGGTCTGGGGTGCGATCTCGTATGGCAGCAGGAGCACTCTTTTGAATGAGATTTTCACTCTGCAGCGGAGTGTGCGCTGATATGAAACTTCCTGGCAGATTAAAACTGTGTGCCCGACCGAGACTCGAACTCGGGACCTTTGTCTTTCGCGGGCAAGTGCTCTACCATCTGAGCTACCGAAAGGCAAAGGTACCGAGTTCGAGTCTCGGTCGGGCACACAGTTTTAATCTGCCAGGAAGTTTCATATCAGCGCACACTCCGCTGCAGAGTGAAAATCTCATTCTGGAAACATCCCCCAGGCTGTGGCTAAGCCATGTCTCCGCAATATCCTTTCTTTCAGGAGTGCTAGTTCTGCAAGGTTCGCAGGAGAGCTTCTGTAAAGTTTGGAAGGTAGGAGACGAGGTACTGGCGGAAGTAAAGCTGTGAGTACCGGGCGTGAGTCGTGCTTCGGTAGCTCAGATGGTAGAGCACTTGCCTGCGAAAGGCAAAGGTCGCTAGTTCGAGTCTCGGTCGGGCACACAGTTTTAATCAGCCAGCAAGTTTCATATCAGCGCACACTCCGCTGCAGAGTGAAAATCTCAGTCTGGAAACATCCCCCAGGCTGTGGCTAAGCCATGTCTCCGCAATATCCTTTCTTTCAGGAGTGCTAGTTCTGCAAGGTTCGCAGGAGAGCTTCTGTAAAGTTTGGAAGGTAGGAGACGAGGTACTGGCGGAAGTAAAGCTGTGAGTACCGGGCGTGAGTCGTGCTTCGGTAGCTCAGATGGTAGAGCACTTGCCCGCGAAAGGCAAAGGTCCCGAGTTCGAGTCTCGGTCGGGCACACAGTTTTAATCTGCCAGGAAGTTTCGGAGCACTCTCTTGGTTATCCCATACGTTCTGAATGCAAATCTCTATGTCAGTCTGGTGATTCCACCTCTTGTGCTGCCATTCATGAGCAGCTGTCCAGTGGATATTTCCAACAAGATAACGCTCGACCACATGCAACTGTTGAAACCAAACATGTTCCACGGAGTGCTGACATGTCGCCCTGGCCTGCTCGGTCATCAGATGACTGCAGTCGAGCACATATGGCATATCATCGGACGGCAACTCCAAAGTCGTCCACAAAGAGCATTAATCGTCCCGGTGTTGACAGGTCAAGTGCAACAGACATGGAACTCTATCTCACAAACTGGCACCTGACAGCACAATGCATGGACGTTGCCATGCTTACATTCAACATTCTAATCGTTACACCGGTTACATCAGCATTTCATATTTGCAATGGCTAAGTAAATGTCATGTGACTAGGCCCTCCCGTCGGGTAGACCGTTCGCCGGGTGCAAGTCCTTCGATTTGACGCCACTTCGGTAACTTGCGCGTCGATTTGCAATGGCTTATCTCGCGTTTGCACTAACCTGTTATCTCGCAATATTAACCACCTGAATATGTTACGTAGACAAATTTATTGCTAAAATTTAATTACTCTATATTAATAGGTTTTTGGTGTTGCAATTTTTTCCGTCAGTGGATGTGAAGAGAAGTCATTAAAACGTGCAGAAGTATGCATGTCCTTACAGAACTTAATAACGCACACAATGATATTAAAACTATATATTATATGGTAAATTGTCAAATAGGATTTAGGACTGGCAGTCAGAGTACAAGACAGCATAATAATTTAACTAAATGACAACGTTGTGACTAGAAATTCACAAGTTGTAAGTACTTTTAACAATCACTTTGTTAATGTAGCAGCAAAATTAGGATAAACTTGTAAAGAAATATATTAAAACTGTCATTTCATAAAACTGTAAGCAGCTAGAAGTATTATCTACATCATTCACTGAAATTGACAGGATCATAACAATTTGAAAAAAGAAGGGCACTTATGCTCTTCCTGAGATTTCAAAAGAGGATTCTGAAGAGTTGTTCAAACTTAATAAGTAATGGCCTTAGGAACATATGTACTGCATCACTGGGAAGGAATTGTTCCAGACAGTATAAAATAATTATGCACTTGTTAAGTTTCTTTGTGAGAAAGGTGACAAGAATGACTTCAATAATTATCATTCAGTCCCCTTACCGACACCTTTTTCCAAATAATCAGAAAAGTAATATACTCAAGGGTAGTCTCACATTCAAGTAGAAATAATTTACTTGGCATATCATAGTTTGGGTTCCAGAAGGGTTACTCAACGGAGAATACTATTTATTCATTCACCCACCAATATTACAAGCCTCAACTAATAAAATATCTATTGTTGGTATTTTTTGCGATATTTCTATTCGCTGGATGATGCAATGTGGTGATTTACTCTGATGTGACAGTGAAATTATGCATTGTGTGATATGGTGACAGGGGGTCAGTCTCCCTCTCCCCGACAGACATCTTGGGTGGTTTACCTGTTCATACTTCAATTCCATTATATTCAATAATTATCACTGTAGTTAGGAATGATTGTGATTTGTCTTGTCACATGATATAGGGCACACATAATGTGAATGTATATAGGATCAACCATGTGCCACAGGTGATGTTACCATCTGGGATTTTCGAGCATATTGCTTCGTCCAATAATAATAATAAGAAGAAGAACGCGCGGTCTTCATGGAGAAAAGTGAGTCAGCTAATAAAATAATTGCATAGGAAATTGCCTCTTGTCCTCTGCCTGTAGTCACTTCCATAGAATGTTGAATGCCTGTGCGTAGCTTTGTCCCCTGAGTGCTACAGATGTCATATGTGGAGGAAATTTCACGAAAAAAAGAGTTTATAGATACTGTATGTTGGAACAAAGCAGTATTAATTATATCAAGGGATGGAGTTACTACCAAGCTTCAGCAATCTGTAACGCTTGGTATCCTAAAGCATCAAGTGAATCGCATCTGAATAACATGTGAAAATGACAGCCATCAATAACGTTCCCAGTGGAAAATTTGTTTCCTAGAAGAGATGGGAATGCAATTATTGCCCCCAGATATACAGTCCGGAAGGCTAGTAGTGACTTACAAGTTTCAGTGTCGACTGTTTGAAAAGTTTCAAGAAAACGCGTACAGCTACGTCCTTGTCGTTTACAGTTATAACAGAGTCTAAAGCCGGCAGACCATGGATCGCGTGCCAGCTTCGCAAACGAAATGTTGTTTCATGACGATGAAGATTTTCTGGATCATGTCGTCTTCAGTGATGAATCGACCTTTCACCTTAGTGGAGATGTTAACACTCATAATGCGCGCATCTGGGGATCAGAAACTCCTCATTAGGTGATACAAATGCGACGAGATACCCCTAATGTGTGCCGTATCCCGGTGGAAAGTTTATGGACCTTTCTCTTTTGGCGAACCTACTGTAACTGGCACCTCTTACCTTGATACACTAGAGCAGCGGCTCTTCCCTCAGTTAGAAGAAGATGAGCCAGAGAACCTCATTTTCCAACAAGATGGTACGCCACCTCACTGGCATAGCGAAGTACGTGATTGGTTGAACTTCACTGTACCCAAGCGATGGATAGGCCGCAAGAGGCCCAATGACAGGGTTCGCTTTGCATGGCCTCCACGTTCATCCGACCTAACGCCATGCGATTTTTTTTTTTTTTTTTTGCTTTGGGGCTTCATCAAGGATTGTGTGTAAGTGCCTCTGCTACCAGCAGACCTCCCTGAATTAAGGAACTGGATTGAAGCAGCTGTTGCTACAATCACTGAAGACACACTTATCAACGTTTGGGAAGAAAAAAAAATGTTCAAATGTGTGTGAAATCTTATGGGACTTAACTGCTAAGGTCAACAGTTCTAAATTATCCTAAGGACAAACACACACACACACCCATGCCCGAGGGAGGACTCGAAACTCCGCCGGGACCAGCCGCGTTTGGGAAGAACTCGGCTATAGACTTGATGTGTGCCGTGTGTCAAATGGTGCTCACATTGACCATTTATAAGGTTCTTGGTATAACTGTTTGAGTTGGTCTTTCATTTGACGTATCATTTATAACTGTAAGTTTAATATAATAGATATTATAAAGCGTTAAAACCCCGATACTCATTTATAAACACCCTGTATTGCTACGGTATATTAATAATTTTTACTTATGGACCGTCTGACAGCAACTGAATAAAACACAATTTTAGTGCTATACACACATTCCATACACGCTTATTTAACCTAACAGAGACAGAACTACACGAAAACGAAAAAATGCTCTTGGAAAAAGGTTTGAAACACTGCACCAATAGCAAAGTGAACAATCAATACATAGAAAATCTCATAGTAGAAACCGAACACATCCTTACACGTGAAGAACAACAAAATAATTGTGAAATAAACATAGGACTGATAAGAGAACTAGTAAAAGAAGAAATAAAAGGCATAATAAAACGAACACAGCAGACACACAATAAGAACAACCAAACAGATGCAGCTACTATGAAAAGGTTAAAACAAAAGTTAACAGACAATAACGTATTAATAACAATAGCAGACAAGGGAAATGTAACAGTACTCATGGATAAAGAGCAATACATCACAAAAACCAAGGAATACATAAACACCAACGCCATACAAAAACTGAAGTCAGGTCCAACTACACGATTCCAGGCAAATGTGAAACGAACACTGAAAAACATTGAACACACACTCACAGACAAAACAGAAATACTACTTCACACAGAAAAACCCACAAGCACCGACACTCCGCAGTCAACCGAAAGTACATAAAGACGGAATGCCAATGAGAGCTGTTATCAACTTCAAGAAAGCCCCAACATACCACACAGCCAAACACCTCCAAAAGTTAGTTACAAAACACTATAAAGTAGAAAACAACAGAGCAGTGATAAACACAGGAAACCTAGTAGAAAACATACAGAGCATACAGGTACCACACACAGCGTCACTGATTTCATTTGATACAGAAAACATGTATACCTCCATCCCTATCACAGAAACAATAGAAATCATAGAACAAAATCTTTCATCCCACAGCAACCTCACCACAGATGCAATAAAAGAAATAACAGATATGCTCAGACTGACAACTGAACAAAACTACTTTCAGTTTGAGAAAGAATATTATCTACAAACTGATGGACTGCCCATGGGATCCCCAATATCAGGAACACTAGCAAACATTTTCATAAGTCACCTAGAAAATTAAATATTTGATAAGATAACCACAAATGAAAGTTTCAAAATCATATATTGGTACAGATATGTGGATGACATTATTTGTCTGGTAGATGAGCCAAGTGAAAAAGTAGATGAACTCCATTCAGAAATAAACAAAGCTCATCAGAACATAAAATTCACAGTTGAAAAAGAAAATCAAATAAATTTTCTTGACATTACAATTAAAAAAGAAAATGGTAAACATACATTTAACATCTTTAGAAAACCAACAGCCACAGACACAATAATACATTCCACATCCAACCACCCCCACAGCCAGAAACTTGCAGCACTAAGACACATGTTACATAGATTAAACAGAATCCCACTCAGCAAGAAAAACTATGAACAAGAAATGAGTACAATCATACAAATAGCTAGGAACAACGGGTATGACACACATGTGGTACACAAGCTCAATCAAAAAATAAAAACACAAATAAAAAACAAACACAACAGTTCCACAATACAAAAGAACTCACAAGCTGAAAACTTACAAACACACTCAACAAACACACACAATGACAACACCACACAGAAAAGAACCAGATGGTACTTCATGACCTACACACATAAACTAACACACAGAGTTGCAAACATCCTAAAGAGACAGGGCTTCAAAATAGCATATAAGCCTGGGCAAACCCTTCAATCACACCTAAGCCAGCCAGCTACCAAGAGAGACAAATTCCAACAATCAGGAATATATAAACTTGAATGTCAAAGTTGTGATGCAGTATACATAGGCATGACATGCAGGAATTTTCAAACAAGATACAAAGAACATATCAGATGTTGGAAGTATGAAACAAACCATTCCACATTTGCAGAGCATTTAAAACACTACAACCATCATCCTACAAACATGGAACAAGAAATGAAAATAATGAGAATAAGCAACCATGACAAACATCTTATACAAATTCAAGAAAACTTCCACATCCAGAAAGCCATAGCAGAAAACAAACATGTGATAAATGAACAAACACACATCAGCACAGGCTCCCTACTACACTTACTAAAGGAAATGACAACATAAAACAAAAAATAATAAAAAAAAGAAAACTCTTCCCCACATCATCTGGAGACACACACACACACACACACACACACACACACACACACACACACACACACACACATATACACAAACGCACACACAAATGCATACACGAACAGACCACAGATACTTCAATAGTTACACTCATAAGTTTGGCAATAACATTCGATCTTTGGAAAAAACATTTGACAGTCGGCAACAGAAACCAAAACATTGCTTTAAAACAAGCGTTCAGTGCATAGTGTTGTGGAATGAGTAAAAAAACCGCAAACTGGCGTTCATAAGAAGAAGAACAACACCAAAAATGCAACAGGAGCGTAATATGTAGGAAATTGTCCACGCAACCTGTAAGTACAGTTCAAAACGTTACTACTTAATAGGAAATACCAACCACCAGAACTGTTTATAACCTATAGGCACAATGACAAAAATGTAAATAAAATACCCAACATATGTACATATTCCAGGACACTGATGATGCCTTGCAGAAAATAAAGGCGAAACGCGTATGGCACTAAAATTGTGTTTTATTCAGTTGCTGTCAGACGGTCCACAAGTAAAAATTATTAATATACCGTAATATTACACGCAACTGAGGAAGACAGGACAATAAAAGTTGACCCTGTATTGCTCTTTGTGTTAAATGTACACCTTTCAATGCATCATGTGTCGGAATTCTATTTTGGCTAGAGTGACAGCATTTTGGTCGTAATAAATTCAGTATAAAATAAGGCGACCATACGCGTAAAGGCGGAAATCCTGATTCTAGTCCCGTTCCGTCACAGATTTTCATCGTTTTCATTCGCTTACACAGCTGTTGCTTGTTAGTATTCGCAACAGCGAATACATTTCATGTACGTTATAATAAGTAATTTGGATTTGTATAGAAGAGACCAAATAAAAATATTTAAAATCCGAAAACGAACGGTGACTTTGTTGACTGAGACAAATATTTTGCTACCAGAATTTTTTGTGTTTCCGTCAGAATCCCCAGCTAGAGAATACGTGTTAATGTGTATCCAGAAGTACCATAGAACGACATTGGCATCTGTTTATTATGTGTGAATTGAATGGAACTATAGATGTCAGCTGCATCAAGGGATTACGCGAAATCAGTGGGGCGAGTGAAAACGTGTGGCGGAAGGGGATTCGCACCCGAGATCTCCCGCTTACTAGGCAGGTCCGTCAACCACTGCGCCCTCCGGGAAACAGTGTTATTGCAAACATGTGGACTATCTCGGCACGCTTCACGGCCGACCCAGATTCCCACCGAGCGCCACCTACCGTCAGTTCCTGTCCACTTCCTCCATGCTCGCTACTCTCAGATTCCCACAGCAGGGCGGACTTACTCGTGTATCCGTACTGAAGTAGGTGGATCCATTGCCCATCTAGGCGAATCAGTTATATGGATGCGTGATCTGTTCTTTCGGACATGTCCGAATATGTTTATTAAATTGATTTCACTTGTCAAGATTAAGATCTTGAGGCCCTCTCTTACATCTAACAAGAAGTCGTTACTGAGTCAACATTAGAGTATCGATAACACGTGAGCAGTGCGTAACGATAATAGTAATAATAAATAGTAATAATAATGTTAGATATACTAAGGAATGAACAGAATTTAAGAAATGTCAGTCTTATTAATGTTATCTTAACGCTGTTTGTAATATTAGTAATACTCGCCTCACAAACATTAATATACGCTCAATAGTAAACACCTGATGGCCAAAAGTTATCGAACAATTGTAAAGTAAAAGAAATGAACCATCGCATAGCAGCGACAGAATCTATTATTCTTTATCTTTTTCGTTCTTGCGCGGTGCCTGTCAATCTCTATGTACATGTATCGATTAACGATATAAAAAATAATTCTGTTGTTTCAAGACAAGAGGCATTGGGCGCCTCACCTTTTACTGTTTGTATTCCATGAAAGGCGGACGCGGACTTGCTGCGTTCCGCATCGGTATTTTATATTTTATGTGAAAATGAGAAAGAAAACTGGCGTTCTACGGATCGGAGCGTGGAATGTCAGATCCCTTAATCGGGCAGGTAGGTTAGAGAATTTAAAAAGGGAAATGGATAGGTTGAAGTTAGATATAGTGGGAATTAGTGAAGTTCGGTGGCAGGAGGAACAAGACTTCTGGTCAGGTGACTACAGGGTTATAAACACAAAATCAAATAGGGGTAATGCAGGAGTAGGTTTAATAATGAATAGGAAAATAGGAATGCGGGTAAGCTACTACAAACAGCATAGTGAACGCATTATTGTGGCCAAGATAGATACGAAGCCCACACCTACTACAGTAGTACAAGTTTATATGCCAACTAGCTCTGCAGATGACGAAGAAATTGAAGAAATGTGTGATGAAATAAAAGAAATTATTCAGATTGTGAAGGGAGACGAAAATTTAATAGTCATGGGTGACTGGAATTCGAGTGTAGGAAAAGGGAGAGAAGGAAACATAGTAGGTGAATATGGATTGGGGGACAGAAATGAAAGAGGAAGCCGCCTGGTAGAATTTTGCACAGAGCACAACATAATCATAACTAACACTTGGTTTAAGAATCATGAAAGAAGGTTGTATACATGGAAGAACCCTGGAGATACTAAAAGGTATCAAATAGATTATATAATGGTAAGACAGAGATTTAGGAACCAGGTTTTAAATTGTAAGACATTTCCAGGGGCAGATGTGGACTCTGACCACAATCTATTGGCTATGACCTGTAGATTAAAACTGAAGAAACTGCAAAAAGGTGGGAATTTAAGGAGATGGGACCTGGATAAACTAAAAGAACCAGAGGTTGTACAGAGATTCAGGGAGAGCATAAGGGAGCAATTGACAGGAATGGGGGAAATAAATACAGTAGAAGAAGAATGGGTAGCTTTGAGGGATGAAGTAGTGAAGGCAGCAGAGGATCAAGTAGGTAAAAAGACGAGGGCTAGTAGAAATCCTTGGGTAACAGAAGAAATATTGAATTTAATTGATGAAAGGAGAAAATATAAAAATGCAGTAAGTGAAACAGGCAAAAAGGAATACAAACGTCTCAAAAATGAGATCGACAGGAAGTGCAAAATGGCTAAGCAGGGATGGCTAGAGGACAAATGTAAGGATGTAGAGGCCTATCTCACTAGGGGTAAGATAGATACTGCCTACAGGAAAATTAAAGAGACCTTTGGAGATAAGAGAACGACTTGTATGAATATCAAGAACTCAGATGGAAACCCAGTTCTAAGCAAAGAAGGGAAAGCAGAAAGGTGGAAGGAGTATATAGAGTGTCTATACAAGGGCGATGTACTTGAGGACAATATTATGGAAATGGAAGAGGATGTAGATGAAGATGAAATGGGAGATATGATACTGCGTGAAGAGTTTGACAGAGCACTGAAAGACCTGAGTCGAAACAAGGCCCCCGGAGTAGACAATATTCCATTGGAACTACTGACGGCCGTGGGAGAGCCAGTCCTGACAAAACTCTACCATCTGGTGAGCAAGATGTATGAAACAGGCGAAATACCCTCAGACTTCAAGAAGAATATAATAATTCCAATCCCAAAGAAAGCAGGTGTTGACAGATGTGAAAATTACCGAACTATCAGCTTAATAAGTCACAGCTGCAAAATACTAACACGAATTCTTTACAGACGAATGGAAAAACTAGTAGAAGCCAACCTCGGGGAAGATCAGTTTGGATTCCGTAGAAACACTGGAACACGTGAGGCAATACTGACCTTACGACTTATCTTAGAAGAAAGATTAAGGAAAGGCAAACCTACGTTTCTAGCATTTGTAGACTTAGAGAAAGCTTTTGACAATGTTGACTGGAATACTCTCTTTCAAATTCTAATGGTGGCAGGGGTAAAATACAGGGAGCGAAAGGCTATTTACAATTTGTACAGAAACCAGATGGCAGTTATAAGAGTCGAGGGACATGAAAGGGAAGCAGTGGTTGGGAAGGGAGTAAGACAGGGTTGTAGCCTCTCCCCGATGTTGTTCAATCTGTATATTGAGCAAGCAGTAAAGAAAACAAAAGAAAAATTCGGAGTAGGTATTAAAATTCATGGAGAAGAAATAAAAACTTTGAGGTTCGCCGATGACATTGTAATTCTGTCAGAGACAGCCAAGGACTTGGAAGAGCAGTTGAATGGAATGGACAGTGTCTTGAAAGGAGGATATAAGATGAACATCAACAAAAGCAAAACAAGGATAATGGAATGTAGTCTAATTAAGTCGGGTGATGCTGAGGGAATTATATTAGGAAATGAGGCACTTAAAGTAGTAAAGGAGTTTTGCTATTTGGGGAGCAAAATAACTGATGATGGTCGAAGTAGAGAGGATATAAAATGTAGGCTGGCAATGGCAAGGAAAGCGTTTCTGAAGAAGAGAAATTTGTTAACATCCAGTATTGATTTAAGTGTCAGGAAGTCATTTCTGAAAGTATTCGTATGGAGTGTAGCCATGTATGGAAGTGAAACATGGACGATAAATAGTTTGGACAAGAAGAGAATAAAAGCTTTCGAAATGTGGTGCTACAGAAGAATGCTGAAGATTAGATGGGTAGATCACATAACTAATGAGGAGGTATTGAATAGTATTGGGGAGAAGAGGAGTTTGTGGCACAACTTGACCAGAAGAAGGGATCGGTTGGTAGGACATGTTCTGAGGCATCAAGGGATCACCAATTTAGTATTGGAGGGCAGCGTGGAGGGTAAAAATCGTAGAGGGAGACCAAGAGATGAATACACTAAGCAGATTCAGAAGGATGTAGGTTGCAGTAGGTACTGGGAGATGAAAAAGCTTGCACAGGATAGAGTAGCATGGAGAGCTGCATCAAACCAGTCTCAGGACTGAAGACCACAACAACAACAACATGTGAAAATATTCAATAAATGTGCTAATTGTTATTTTTCCAATCATAAAACATCTAGTTTCTTGTAACTGATGACGAACAGACTGCATCAAGAGGACATTTTGACTATTATGTGTAAAGTATTTAACCACAATGGTCATCTATTGTAATTTAATATGAAAAGGTAGCATTAAAAAAACGTGTGTTAAAGATAAGTGTGCTTATTTTAGTAAATTAACCTTGATGATTTCCATCTCCTCATTTACTTGAATGATAATTATTTTGTGTTAGTTCGTCACCAGAAATTACGATCACGCTGATGGGCCGAACGCAGCACGAGGCAGAAGAAACCTTATCGATTTCCTATTATTTCTGAATCAACTCGAACGCAACGTGAGGCAGAAGGAACATTATCGTTTTCCTATTATTTATTTTATAATCTATAAATCTTCTGGCCCCTTAGTGTTGTTCCGGGTATGACTACATCGCGACTATAAAAATGCACAGAAATGATCATGTTTCTTCCGAACGATCTCAATCTGCTGCTCTTATTCAGGTATTTCATGCTCAGCGTATGTTAATATAATAGTGTAATCAATCCCTGATTCTGTTGCCAAGTGGCCCACCAAAATATTCACTTTTTCGACATTTTTCAAAAAAATATAAAAATAACAATTCTTTTTCTTTTCGCACCCCAAGAGCAACGCTGCAAGTTTCGTCTTTACGAATGTGTCGGAAGTGTTACTAACGTCTGACAGAAATGAATGACATCACTATAAAAAAAATCAAATATGGGTAACAAGTCGACTGGACTGAGGGCGAGAGAGAAATACTTCGCCTAAAAAAAGTAGTGAAGCGCCTGGTTGCAGTGGAATTATCGCAGCATCGGAATGGTATGAGTGAAAGGTCACTCTGGGACACCTGGAAATGAGCAACCAGATCTCCTAGAAAAGCTGGCATCTCTACATGGAGCTATTGAACATGATAAACTCGCTTTCACAGATATGGTAACCATGATCAGTAAGCAGTTGTCCTTCGACTGGCAAGAGGAATAGTCGCGGACATCTAAAATCAAAAGCAGTTGTAACTCAACAACAATTTTGATAATTAAAATAAATTACATCGAAACACAAATTACAAAAGAAAAACCTCGAACTGGTTACTAACGTCTATTAACCTGATGGGTCAAACAATTGTATAAGCACGTGGTACTGGTCTCACAAAGTGCACCCCACGTGGGTTGATCATAAAGAAAAGTTGCTATATTGAAAAATATTGTCAAGACGAGACGTTTTAATCTCACGCACATTCGCATTTAAGATTGATGATCTTAGTTAGAGTTACTGATCAACACGTGGTTCCACTTTACTCAGATAGTAGTGACAACAGCAACTATTGGAAGATATTCTGAACTTTACACTCTAATTACAGTGCGTTGCAATTTAAGATAACATTAGATATTTTAGAGCTAAACCTGAAATAAAGGTAATTAAATTTTCAGTTAGGCTGACCTTAAGAAATCCATTGTCCTACAGACTTAGCAGAGACGCGATTAGCCGGAGATCTTACCATTTCAGACGCTCGCCACGGACAGACTGCCTGGGCCCCTACCGAGGGTGCTTCACAGATACAAACGGACGTGACCAGAGAGGCAGCTTCCTATTGCAACATGACAAGGGACAGATAGGACCGTAGTAAGAATAGAAACCTCTTTGCTTTTAGAAAGCGTAGCTACCTGTTCTGACGTTGGTCCTACTGTTCTCTAGCAGACAGGCCTGTCTGCTACCATCAAACATGCAACTAGAAATACATTTGCTCATTCATCCTTTCACACAGAAGGGAAGGGGGATGACAGTATCTTATCATATACAGTATATAAAAGAAAGCGGATGTAGGTTCAGTATGAGACTGTGTGACATGAATTACATATAAACTGTGTTTTAAAGTGTAGTAGTGTGACAAATCGTCCTTGATTATGTGTAAAAGTAACACGTTCCACTGCTCAGTCTCCTCCCAGATTGTCATAAACACCACAGTAAATTTAGAAGTGGAATGTATGCCGTAAATGACAACAGTTTTAAGAAATTAACATGAAAGGAATCCAACAGAGACCTTTCACAGTCACTAGTAATTCATCCTCCGATTCCAAGGCTACCGTGGTATAATAAGGCACAAAAGTCAAGGAGCTTCACGACAGTTATAGCACGGCTGAAATTTAATCATTGAAAGTTCAACAAACACCTGCATGGACTTAAGTGCCACTCCTCTGTGTGTCTGTGGAGAGGATGTCGTCGGAATACGTGTCACATAAACGTACTTGCAAGTAATCTTCGGGCTCTTGATTATCTGTTCCCAAGCAGCCTCCAAATCTTGTTAGCATCCAACGATAAAGAAACCTATTAACGACTGTATGAGTTCATCTACGGTGCCAACATCAAGATATAGCTCCCTCGACTGCTTGTACAAATCTCTTGGTAATTAAAATGCCAGGGAAAGGCTAAAGCTCAATTAACTGAATACATTCCTGTGTTATATTCTGCTATGACACGCTCAGCTTCTAAATGTGTGACACTATGTAGATCCTACATGCATAATACTGGTGTAACTATACATGCGGCTGTAATACCCAAATCTGGTTCTTGTTAACTGTTCTCACATTCTTTCTAGATGGAACATATTGACCAACACAAGTATTCAACTCTCTATCCGCAGATTTGAAACAATTCTTGCAGAATATACAAAAGATCATTTTATTGTTAATTGAGATATATAATCATTAATATAGATTGAGTTGGGAATGTCTCAATGGTGTATCAACAGCGATTTATCATTTCTTATTGTGTTACCAGTAGTACGAGGGCTGTTCGGAAAGTAAGGTCCAATTGGTCGCGAAATGGTAACCTCAGTAAAAATCAAAAACTTGTTATTCGCAATAGTTAGCCACACTTTCCACCTACCTCTCTAAACAGTCGCCGCTCCGACTTAGACATTTGTCGTAGTGTTGTACAAACTTTCCAGTATCTTCGTCACAGAAAGCAGCCGACCGTGCTTTCCGCCAATCCTCTGAGGTGGTCTACCTTTCGTTGCTAATGCCAAAATATTGTCTGTATAGCTAGCGGTTCATGTGAGCAGAGATGAACGTCTGAGGGAGTCAATTAAGGGCTGTATTGTGGGTGATCAAACACTTCCCATTGCCCCTGCAGAATGTGACTGAGAATTGTCTTGAAAGAAATGCATGACATTTATGTTATGTGCGCTGCATAGGTTCAGGCGCAATCTCTCATCAGATCCACATACTTGGCAGGAGACAATGTTGTTTTAGGTATTGCTGTGTGATCACATTGCGCTCTGAATTGAAATGAGCGACGTGAAGCGATCGACAGGCGCAACACATCTGTGCAAAGTTCCATCAGATTTTCATAGCGATTTCCATTTCGCTCCAAATGGGACCTATCTTTCCGAATACACCTCGTATAATTATAGCGTACTAACTCTGTGTGTCCTGTGTTACATTTTAGTCTTGTTTATTTGTTACACTGTACTGTGGTTATAAAACTTGTTTTATTTTGGGATCAGTCCTTTGTTAAGGCCATGTAACTTCGTACATGGATACGACTTAAATCATTGTCTACTCTGAATTTCCGAAATACAAACTGTAATCTGTAACGTAATGTTTCTAGTGTTGAGATGGCTGTATAGCCACGTTCGAAAAGCCAATAAATTTTTACAAAAATGTGAAGAGCCCAGAAGACTTCGTCGGGTGTCAATCTCACTTGGTACACATACCCACCACGGCGGATACTAAAATAATTAGAGATGCAATTCTCTGTGAAGCGTAGAACGGTCACGAGAGTGCATTAGTGTTGTTCGTGTTTGGTGCCATTACCAGGTCGGTCCCCCCCCCCCCCCCCCTCATGAACCATGGACCTTGCCGTTGGTGGGGAGGCTTGCGTGCCTCAGCGATACAGATAGCCGTACCGTAGGTACAACCACAACGGAGGGGTATCTGTTGAGAGGCCAGACAAACGTGTGGTTCCTGAAGAGGGGCAGCAGCCTTTTCAGTAGTTGCAAGGGCAACAGTCTGGATGATTGACTGATCTGGCCTTGTAACAATAACCAAAACGGCCTTGCTGTGCTGGTACTGCGAACGGCTGAAAGCAAGGGGAAACTACGGCCGTAATTTTTCCCGAGGGCATGCAGCTTTACTGTATGATTAAATGATGATGGCGTCCTCTTGGGTAAAATATTCCGGAGGTAAAATAGTCCCCCATTCGGATCTCCGGGCGGGGACTACTCAAGAGGATGTCGTTATCAGGAGAAAGAAAACTGGCGGTTCTACGGATCGGAGCGTGGAATGTCAGATCCCTTAACCGGGCAGGTAGGTTAGAAAATTTAAAAAGGGAAATGGATAGGTTAAAGTTAGATATAGTGGGAATTAGTGAAGTTCGGTGGCAGGAGGAACAAGACTTCTGGTCAGGTGACTACAGGGTTATAAACACAAAGTCAAATAGGGGTAATGCAGGAGTAGGTTTAATAATGAATAGGAAAATAGGAATGCAGGTAAGCTACTACAAACAGCATAGTGAACGCATTATTGTGGCCAAGATAGATACGAAGCCCACACCTACTACAGTAGTACAAGTTTATATGCCAACTAGCTCTGCAGATGACGAAGAAATTGAAGAAATGTATGATGAAATAAAAGAAATTATTCAGATAGTGAAGGGAGACGAAAATTTAATAGTCATGGGTGACTGGAATTCGAGTGTAGGAAAAGGGAGAGAAGGAAACGTAGTAGGTGAATATGGATTGGGGCTAAGAAATGAAAGAGGAAGCCGCCTGATAGAATTTTGCACGGAGCACAACTTAATCATAGCTAACACTTGGTTTAAGAATCATGATAGAAGGTTGTATACATGGAAGAACCCTGGAGATACTAAAAGGTATCAGATAGATTATATAATGGTAAGACAGAGATTTAGGAACCAGGTTTTAAATTGTAAGACATTTCCAGGGGCAGATGTGGACTCTGACCACAATCTATTGGTTATGACCTGTAGATTAAAACTGAAGAAACTGCAAAAAGGTGGGAATTTAAGGAGATGGGACCTGGACAAACTGAAAGACCCAGAGGTTGTACAGAGTTTCAGGGAGAGCATAAGGGAACAATTGAAAGGAATGGGAGAAAGAAATACAGTAGAAGAAGAATGGGTAGCTCTGAGGGATGAAGTAGTGAAGGCAGCAGACGATCAAGTAGGTAAAAAGAAGAGGGTTAGTAGAAATCCTTGGGTAACAGAAGAAATATTGAATTTAATTGATGAAAGGAGAAAATATAAAAATGCAGTAAATGAAGCAGGCAAAAAGGAATACAAACGTCTCAAAAATGAGATCGACAGGAAGTGCAAAATGGCTAAGCAGGGATGACTAGAGGACAAATGTAAGGATGTAGAGGCTTATCTCACTAGGGGTAAGATAGATACTGCCTACAGGAAAATTAAAGAGACCTTTGGAGATAAGAGAACCACATGTATGAACATCAAGAGCTCAGATGGAAACCCAGTTCTAAGCAAAGAAGGGAAAGCAGAAAGGTGGAAGGAGTATATAGAGGGTCTATACAAGGGAGATGCACTTGAGGACAATATTATGGAAATGGAAGAGGATGTAGATGAAGATGAAATGGGAGATACGATACTGCGTGAAGAGTTTGACAGAGCACTGAAAGACCTGAGTCGAAACAAGGCCCCCAGAGTAGACAATATTCCATTAGAACTACTGACGGCCTTGGGAGAGCCAGTCCTGACAAAACTCTACCATCTGGTGAGCAAGATGTATGAAACAGGCGAAATACCCTCAGACTTCAAGAAGAATATAATAATTCCGATCCCAAAGAAAGCAGGTGTTGACAGATGTGAAAATTACCGAACAATCAGTTTAATAAGCCACAGCTGCAAAGTACTAACACGAATTCTTTACAGACGAATGGAAAAACTAGTAGAAGCCGACCTCGGGGAAGATCAGTTTGGATTCCGTAGAAATACTGGAACACGAGAGGCAATACTGACCTTACGACTTATCATAGAAGAAAGATTAAGGAAAGGCAAACCTACGTTTCTAGCATTTGTAGACTTAGAGAAAGCTTTTGACAATGTTGACTGGAATACTCTCTTTCAAATTCTAAAGGTGGCAGGGGTAAATTACAGGGAGCGAAAGGCTATTTACAACTTGTACAGAAACCAGATGGCGGTTGTAAGAGTTGAGGGACATGAAAGGGAAGCAGTGGTTGGGAAGGGAGTAAGACAGGGTTGTAGCCTCTCCCCGATGTTATTCAATCTCTATATTGAGCAAGCAGTAAAGGAAACAAAAGAAAAATTTGGAGTAGGTATTAAAATCCATGGAGAAGAAATAAAAACTTTGAGGTTCGCCGATGACATTGTAATTCTGTCAGAGGCAGCAAAGGACTTGGAAGAGCAGTTGAATGGAATGGACAGTGTCTTGAAGGGAGGATATAAGATGAACATCAACAAAAGCAAAACGAGGATGATAGAATGTAGTCGAGTTAAGTCGGGTGATGTTGAGGTTATTAGATTAGGAAATGAGACACTTAAAGTAGTAAAGGAGTTTTGCTATTTGGGGAGCAAAATAACTGATGATGGACGAAGTAGAGAGGATATCAAATGTTGACTGGCAATGGCAAGGAAAGCGTTTCTGAAGAAGAGAAATTTGTTAACATCGAGTATAGATTTAAGTGTTAGGAAGTCGTTTCTGAAAGTATTTGTATGGAGTGTAGCCATGTATGGAAGTGAAACATGGACGGTAAATAATTTGGACAAGAAGAGAATAGAAGCTTTTGAAATGTGGTGCTACAGAAGAATGCTGAAGATTAGATGGGTAGATCACATAACTAATGAGGAAGTATTGAATAGGATTGGGGAGAAGAGAAGTTTGTGGCACAACTTGACCAGAAGAAGGGATCGGTTGGTAGGACATGTTCTGAGGCATCAAGGGATCACCAATTTAGTATTTGAGGGCAGCGTGGAGGGTAAAAATCATAGGGGGAGACCAAGAGATGAATACACTAAGCAGATTCAGAAGGATGCAGGTTGCAGTAGGTACTGGGAGATGAAGAAGCTTGCACAGGATAGAGTAGCATGGAGAGCTGCATCAAACCTGTCTCAGGACTGAAGACCACCAGAACAACAACAACCAGGTCGGTGGAGTATATAAGGGGCGGGAACAGCGTCAGATGTTAAGTGACCACTGTGACGGCAGCGAAGATGGCGCGAACTCATTTGACAACGAGTTATTAGCACTCTACAGAGTTTGAAAGGGTCCTCTTTGTTCGTCTCCATTTGGTCAGCTGGTTGAATAGTCCATATTTGTGCGTCAAGCGGACGTCACAGTGCTCAAATTTTGGACAGCATGGAAACGTGAGGGCAAGGTCTGACACAGCAAGGGAGGATTGCGACGTTGTGCACCAAGCACGTCGTAACTCCTTCACATCTTATACTGCCATCCGAGAATAAGTAATAGAGTCACAGCAACATTCTATGTCATCCCAAGCCACTGGACAGAGACTAGCAACAGGCGCACTAGGGAATTACTATCCCAAGTGTTGGGTGCTCTTAACACGCCAACACGATGGCTGCAGCTGGTCGTGCTGCGATCCTGAAAAAAAAATGGTTCAAATGGCTCTGAGCACTACGGGACTTAACTTCTGAGGTCATCAGTCCTCTAGAACTTAGAACTACTTAAACCTAACTAACCTAAGGACATCACACACATCCATGCCCGAGGCAGGATTCGAACCTGCGACCGTAGCGGTCGCGCTGTTCCAGACTGTAGCCCCTAGAACCGCTCGGCCACACCGGCCGGCTGCGATCCTGAAACATGGGCTGTTGATGAATGGCGTCGCACTATCTTCATTAATGAACCGCGGTTCTGCAGTAACCTGGATGACTGTGGTCAGTGCGTACGGCGATGAGATCTTCCTGCGTTTTGGAGAGGCACATCGATGTTACTACATGTTGTGGAGAGCCATCAAGTACGACTTAAGGTCACAGCTGGTAGTAGCTGAGGGAACTCTGATGGTACAATGGTACGTCATGGACATCCTGCGTTCTCGTGTATTGTCTCTAATGTAGCAGTATAGTGATGACATTCTTCAACAGTACAATGCTCGTCCACACATGGGATATATCTCTATGAATTTTGTGTGTAATGTTGAGGTGCTCCTATGGCCGGCAAGGACTGTCCCAATAGGACAAGCGCATGACCATTTCAGGCGTCAACTCCATCCTAGTGATTTCAAGGACCAGCTAGGACGGTGATAGGATGGCTTGCCTCAGAAGGGGATACGATGGTTTAATGACACCATTCCTAACCGAATCATTACATGCATCGAGGCCAGCTGCTGTTAAGTGGGCTCCTACTACCAATTTCTTTGTTAACTTAATTCTGTTTTGTAATTACTGAAAGACATTGCATACCTTCTGAATCATTTCCTCCTAATCTGAGGGCTTCGCTTTTTCGTCATGCAGTGTAACTGGATAAGACGAGCAGATGACATGAAAGGAAGGAGGGAGACATAAATTTAGAGTGATGAGAAAATATGGCCCATGGTAAGAAAGTGACAGACTTACTGATTCACTGGTGTAGAAGAGGAAAACAGCTAGAATACACCGAGAGGTGTGTTATTCAAATGATTGCAGATAAATCTTTAGACTCCTATTGAATCCAAAGTGGCGTTGGAAAACCACAGGTTATAGGGTTGTTTGCACCAAGATGGTATGGGTATTGCGAAGGAAGAGTTGGAGAAAGAGTCAATCTTAGCATCCACAGAGACATCCTCCGAATCAAATGTCCACATACAGAATTACTATCATTGATTTTCCGTGCAGGTTCATTCACGAATTCCCTTGCCCCAGAGCCAGGTTTTATAATGGATGTCTAGAAGTCTGTACTTGTTTTACAGCCTGTTTCTTCCTGTAACTTCACTAGACTACATCCATGATTACGTTTAAGTTGCAATCACTGGATCTAGATATAATGTACGCACATCATAAGGAACATGATCGCATGTATTTGTTCTTCACCTTGAATTGTAAATCAAGTTTTGTTCATCACAGCTTATGTCTTTATGGTCGGTGATTATTTCAATTGAGTTTACGTATATGATCTATCTTTTAAAATGTTACATCTTGGATTCAGCTATGTAACCAGCCCAAATTACCACATAATCTTATTAATTTGTGAACTAATAGGCAGTGAGATAAACGTAAATGACTTTTATCCTATGTATGATTTTAGCAAAGTATTTATCAACCTACATCTCTGTTTTCTCACAACTGTACTACACAGTTCTCTAAAACAGAACCTAATCTTATTTAGCTACAGTATCTTCAACCTTATAATGCCTTATGTCATAAGTACCTTTATATCAGAATATGAAATACCGCAGAGTATTCTTTATAAATATAAACCATCCAAATCTGTGATCATACCCTACAATTTTTTGAAGCAGAATTGATATGCATATACAAGTAGTTTATGTTTATATATTGTGTATCACAAGATCGTATATGATCAGCATGGTGTAAGCCATGTCTAGTCCTCTCCTCCATGTTGCCTTTCTCCACTCCTTTTTATGTTAGGTTGTGTCGCAAATACTTACACAAGTGACATGTTGCTTTAAGTGTATTGGCTTCTGTTATTTTACTCTATTACATTGCTTATACTTCAATCTGTATCAATTTCCTTGTCTCCTATGTTACCACATCGTTTTTATCTCAGTTAGAGGTGATTACTTCTTGATAACCTACTTACATTTTCTCATTTTTGCATGTAGTTAACCTTTATTTGTATTCCAATAAAATAATTACTTAACATGCCTTTCTATTGAAAAGTCCCTTTATACCCTTGTTATCATATTATTATACCTTCCTAACTTTGCTGTGCCTTGCTATGACATTTCTGTTCTCATATATATATATATATATATATATATATATATATATATATATATATATATATATATATATAGTCAAACTATGTCGCCATATTATATTATGGCCACCACCCTCTTGCGTTCTATAATATTGATATATGTATAACAGTTATCCCACATATTCCCCAGTATAAAGATGTACTGAGACTTTTTATCTTAAATGTTTGCACTTTAACGTTTTAATTTGATGAGGCTCTTTGTTCCTAAAGGACAGCACTTGTATGTTGACACATTTAATTGCACACCTACAGTTACAAAAATAATATACACCACTTTCTGAGACATTTTGTCTGATATTTTTGCTCCTGTGTGTTCTTACCTTAAAAAGCAGTCTTGTTGTCACCCACATTACATAAATAATATGCAGTCCGTGTTTTTGGTGGTTTATGTCTTATATGTTATGGACACTGAACTCATTTACAAAAGGGAAACTTAGGACAGCACAGAGAGCCATGGAGAGATCAATGGTGGGCTATACAAGAAAGGATAGGAAAAGGGCAGATGACATCCGGTCTGTGACGAAGGTTAATGACATTTTAGAGGCAGTAGGTTCCTTGAAATGGCAGTGGGCTGGCCACATCCAGCTACTCCAGCTACTCTCCATCGACGAGACACGAACAGCCACCGTCCACTCGCCCCAAAGCGACTACTGACACACTCTCAGACGCTCCTCAAAATTATCATACGGGAGGAGGAAATGGACAGGTGTGTCATAATGTCAATCGAATAGTGCCCTCTCTTCGTGCATGCAAGGAAAGCAGGTCGAATTTACTCCTACAGCGCCTGTTGTGTTCTGTGTTGATGAACTACAGCTTGACAGTGTTGTGTACCCCAGATCAGGAACGGCGGAAAGTTGTCTGGGCGTGAACATGCAGCTCACTTTCCATGCTGTTCATGGAAACACGGCATCTTCGCTCGAGTAAATATATCACAATCGAATGAAAGCGTTTTCAAACTGTCTCAATCGCGCATGCGCAGCTTCGTGATATTTTCGACCGTCAGGACTCTTTAAATGTTAATTGAAGACGTTCTTAATTATTCCTGTCACTATTTTCCTCATCAGCATCCTGTTTTCTTTTTCATATTTTGACTGCCGCGCGGGATTAGCCGAGGCGCTTCAGTCATGGGCTGTGCGGATAATCCCGGCGGAGGTTCGAGTTCTCCCTCGGGCATGGGTGTGTGTGTGTGTGTTTGACCTTAGGATAATTTAGGTTAAGTAATGTGTAAGCTTAGGGACTGATGACCTTAGCAGTTAAGTCCCATAAGTCATTGATTTTGGTACCACAAATGTTGTTGCCGATTGATAACACACTGCAAATAATTAGTATCAATGTTAATAAACTACAATGTAGTAAACACCCAAACATTACTGTGGTGTCACCACCAGACACCACACTTGCTAGGTGGTAGCCTCTAAATCGGCCGCGGTCCGTTAGTATACGTCGGACCCGCGTGTCGCCACTACCAGTGATTGCAGACCGAGCGCCGCCACACGGCGGGTCTAGTCTAGAGAGACTCCCTAGAACTCGCCCCAGTTGTACAGCCGACTTTGCTAGCGATGATTCACTGTCGACATACGCTCTCATTTGCAGAGACGACAGTTTAGCATAGCCTTCAGCTACGTCATTTGCTACGACCTAGCAAGGCGCCATATTCAGTTACTATAATTACTATCGTCAAGAATGTATTCTGAACACATAATATTGTGAATCATGTGCCGTCAAGAGCGACGTTCATCGTTAATGGATTAAAGTTACGTATCAAACTAATTACGTCCGCTTTCTGAATTCTCATTCCTTGTCATGTTCCAGACCTCACGTCAGTATAGTTCTTCCCTCCTCACGCCAGCCTGCGTGTGCTAAAACGCGTGCATTTCGGCCTCCTCTAGTAACACGGTGTTGGCTCTTCTGCTAATACAAAAATTACAAATATCGGAATTTATCTACCTTGAAAAAAATTATCGTTAGTTCAGTTGGTAGGAAGTGGCTGCAATGTGTATACTGGTTATGAAACTGGTATGCAGCTTAATTTGACTAATGTATGTGTAACAGCGTAGCATGCGTAGCTCTACCTATGCCGCCTCCTCTCTTAAGTGAGCCACCTTAATGTACACGTGTCATTCATAGCAATGAGTGTAGTATGTGATCCTCAATTACCAGCTCTTGCGATCGGATCCTTGTGCGTAAGTGAGACAGTGAGATTCTTTTGCCTTTGATTCCCCAAGCTTTACGTATGCTACACATTTCTACTGAAAAATCCCTAAAGGGAATAAAATTACACTAGGATGTATTAAATTTTCCCAAGGTTAAGATATAAAATAAAAGCTAGCAGGAACCTAGTACTTATTTTCTTCAACGGGAGTCCTACGAGACGGAACACAAAGAGCTATGCGCATGCAAGTGCTGATCTCTTTGGTGCAGGATTATTAAAGGCTTTGGAGACAGTCACAAGAGTTTCATCCAATCAGTCGAAACTAGTTGCAACCGTCCATTCGCCGCAACTCGAACAGCTTTCACCCAGTCACAAATTACGGGAACTGGGAGAACGCCTGCGCCGAACGCATTCGCGTGGTTCCAGCGGTTTCGACTGTATCTCGGACGAACCCACAGAGCATTGAAGCAAGTAGGGCGGTCTTTCTCGTGGCGGAGGACCGAGGGAGTGTGCCCGGTCCGTCCACGCCTTGGGTACCTACCGCATCTACTGCAGCACCACCAGGCATGCTGCTGTTTTCCTGCGTCTGAATGTTTACCCACTACGACATCTCGCCTTTCTATCGGGTTTACTTTATATCTGTCAGCTTTCAATTTATTGCCGACGGCAGGACGCGGAAATAAACTTTGTTTACATTCAGGCGGCACCAAAGGTGTCAGACAGAACTCGACAGTACACGATTAACACTCGTGCCTCGGTTTTGCAGCCACATTATACTCACAGTGCGTTACTTCTTTTGCGTATTCTTATTGTCTGCTGAAATAGATAGTCATCTCGCAAACATACATTATCGTAGAGTATGCTCATATGGAAAAGTGTCCAGAAGAAAAACGGAAAGATTTCTTTGCTTTAAAAAACAGGACACCTCTAATTGGGGGGGAGATTGTAGCATAGTGTGCGCAGTTTCTTAGAACAAAGAGAGAAAAGGAGGAAGGTGCGAAGAAACCTACAACTTTGATCTGAACCCCAACTCCAGTTATTACATCGTAAAACAATTTCATCTTAATTTCGTACACTTATCTCTAGAAGAATGTATTAATATTATATTACACATTCACATCAGTTATTAGACAGTAACACAAGCTTAATTTTATTTTTTTCTTTCGTGCGCTTTCCTCTAGAATACATTAAAAGCGAAAGTACCTTAGTCTCCTGCATTCACAGCTGCGGTTTGCGACCATGAAACAAATTTTACTTTCCTGTTGTTCATTTCGACTGTTTTTTTATAGATGCGCGTTAACAGAATGTATTTTTTATTTTATTTGCCGCACTTATACAAAGTATAGGTTAGGGAACTGTGTTAACATTTGACTGATTGCAGTCACATCGCTCAAGCATTATTCGAAGCAATCAACAGGAGAAAATGTAACAGTTCGCACCGCTCAGCAAAAATGGCAATTGTAAAGTGAAGAGCTTATAATAAATGAGCGAATAAATTCAGTTATATAGGTTTCCTGAAATCATGCAGCATAGACTTAAAATACATAGTCAGCGTCATGAGCTAATAACTCTCGGTGTCTTTTCACGTCGCGGACAAGCTCCAATATATCTCTACGTATTTTCCCGAAAATGGAAACAGACATGACCCTCCTTCCATCGTTATAAGCAAGTCGATGTGTTAGCTATATTTCATAATCAGCAAATTACGTATTTCCAAAAACACACCAAACGTGAATTGGCCAACGACTACATTTTTCACTGCAAACTTTTCAAAATATAACAAGTTTGTTTGCGTGGCCATCCTCTGCAGCAAGCACAGAAATACTTGTTTTGTAAATAACACTGCCGTTTCTTTCTGCAACTTATTTTTCCCAGACGCATTTGAGCTTTTTGTTGTTCTAAGACATCATCAGTGGACCCTATAACGATACAGTTTTGTTATTTTTAGATTATCAGACAGTTCACGTCGCGATTTTTTTATGTAAATAAGTAATTACTTACGGTTTCCTGTGATCTGTGTTTCCTCTCATCTGGTCTGGTGGTCACACTACCACTTTATTACCGACACATAAGCATAATTTTGTATTCTGAACTTTTTCATATTATTCATCATGTTTCTCCTTCTTTTTTCAGGTGTACTATTATTTTTTTGCCACTCGATTTAGCTATTTCTTCGGACATCCTTTTAACAATGTTAGTATTGTAACTTTATTCAGAAATAGCTATATCGAGTGGCAAAAGAGTAATAACACACCACAAAAAAGGAGAAACATGATTAACAATGTGAAAAAGTTAGTAATACAAAATTGTGCTTATTTGTCGGTAATAAAGGGGTGTTGCGATCTCCAGACCAGATGAGAGCTGGCCGTTGTGCCCGAGCGGTTCTAGGCGCTTCAGTCCGGAACCGCGCTGCTGCTACGGTCGCAGGTTCGAATCCTGCCTCGGGCATGGCTGTGTGTGATGTCCTTCGGTTAGTTACGTTTAAGTAGTTCTAAGTCTAGGGGACTGATGACCTCAGATGTTAAGTCCCATAGTGCTTAGAGCCATTTGAACCATCCAGACCAGAAGAGAGGAAACGCAGATCACAGAAAACCGTAAGTAATTACTTATTTACATAAAAAATCGCTACGTGAACTGTTTGATAATCTAAAAACAACAATAGTGTATCGTTATACAGCCCACTGATGATGCCTTAGAACAAGAAAAAGACGAGACGCGTCTGGGAAAAATAAGTTGCAGCAAGAAAATGCGGTTTTATCTACAAAACAATTAGTTTCAAAATATGGACGGTATTGTAATTTACCTCGAAATATCACAATGACTATGGACCGTAACGGAAAGAAAAAAAGCACTCCGTCGTCAGGCAACGAGTGGCATGCCGGGACCAACGGACCGCCGTGTCATCCTCAGTGGAAAATGCGAATAGGAGTGGCGTGGGGTCAGCACACCGCTCTCCCGGTCATGATGATGGTATTCTTGGCCGAAGCCGCTACTATTCTGACGAGTAGCTCCTCAATTGGCATCACGAGGCTGACTGCACCCCGAAAAATGGCAACAGCGCTTGGCGGCCTAGATGGTCACCCATCCAAGTGCCGGCCCCGCCCGACAGCGCTTAACTTCGGTGACCTCACGGGAACCGGTGTAACGAAAAGAAAAGGAGTTCATTATTAAGCTGCAATGTATGGCCGTAAAATTTGGAAAAATAATTTTTTTTACCGAATATTTTCTTCAAAATCGACTGAGAAAGACTGCTAAGCGGAGAATACACTTGAATCTGAAAAGAGTGACTTTTATTTTTTTACGTGAAAACTAAGAGTTTTACTGACAAGGGAACCTCCCCATCGTAGCCCCCTCAGATTTAGTTATAAGTCGGCACAGTGGGTAGGTCTTGAAAAACTGAACACAGATCAATCGAGAAAGCAGGAAGAAATGGTGTGGAACTATGAAAAAAATTAGTAAAATATACAAACTGAGTAGTGCATGCGCAAGATAGGCAACATCAAGGAGAACGTAAACTCAGGAACGCCGTGGTCCCGTGGTTAGCGTGAGTAGCTGCGGAATGAGAGGTCATTGGTTTAAGTCTTCCCTCAATTGAAAATTTTACTTTCTTTATTTTCGTAAAGTTATGATCTGTCCGTTCGTTCATTGACGTCTCTGTTCACTGTAATAAGTTTGGTGTCTGTGTTTTGCGACCGCACCGCAAAACCGTGCGATTAGTAGACGAAAGGACGTGCCTCTCCAATGGGAACCGAAAACATTTGATCGCAAGGTCATAGGTCAACCGATTCCTCCACAGGAAAACACATCTGATATATTCTATACCACACTGGTGACGGCATGTGCGTCACATGACAGGAATATCTTGTCGACCCACCTAACTTGTACACTTAGCGAATGGGTAAAAAGATTCTTCTACCTTGCCCGATTTAGGTTTTCTTGTGGATGTGATAATCACTCCCAAAAAAGTGATGAAAACATAAGAGTTTGTCACATAAACTGAAAATAAAAAGTTGAACTTTTCACTCGAGGGAAGACTTGAACCTAGGACCTTTCGTACCGTAGCTGCTCTCGCTAACCACGGGACCACGGCGCTCCTTGACTTCCATTGTCCTTGATGTTGCCTATCGCCCATGGACTATTCAGTTTGTATATTTTACTAATTTTTTTCATAGTTCCACACAACTTCTTCCTGTTTTCTCGATTGATCTGTGTTCAGTTTTTCAAGGCCTATCCAATGTGCCAACTTATAACTAAATCTGAGGTGGGTGCGATGGGGAGGTTCCCTTGTGGGAAAATAACTACAGAAGCGGATATAGCTTTGCTTCATCTACGTAAAACAGCTATTTACAGGCAAATGAGATGACATGAAAATTCACTTCCCGTCTACCGTGCGATACGTTTTGCGAGATTCTACCAGCACCGCAGTGGTTGTCGGTACCCAGGTGGAGGGGGAAGCTTGACACACCTCGTGGGGCCCGAAGACCACTCTATTTACCTCTACGCTCTGTGAACGAACCTAGGGGCAGCTCTTTCTCCGCATCCGCTTCTAGGAAAACCTGTGGGCTTTTGTGCAATTCTCACGGGAACTCGCATGGCACACACTGCTTGAAAGGCGCTTTTGTAGTACTCAGGCTTAGGATATACCCACAGTAGCTTACTTAAATGTCCACTACCCGTGGGAATTCCAGGTGGGAAAGCTCCCAGATTTCTGCTATTGTCTACACAACAGCTGAAGCTCGCAGCTGGCCATTCTCACCTCATCTCAACAGGTTGGAAAACTCGAGCTAAATCGCCAGATTTCCCAGGCCCTGCTCTACAGAACATTTATGATAATACAACATAAAATGATTACATATATTGTCACTTAGCGACGTATGATAAACAAGCGTCATCACAGTGAAATGGAACAAACACATAGGCTCAGTCGTAGGGAAAGTAGGAGACAGATTTCGATTTATTTCTGGGAAAATGTAAGCGATCTACATTCTTGTGACCCATCCTAGAACATTGCTCATCCGTACCAGATAGCAGCAAAAGCGGATATTGCCCGTATCAAACAAGAATGCCATGAATGGTCACAGGCTTGTTTGATTCGCAGTGGAGCCTCACGGAGATGTCTGAAAAACTGAACTAGCAGAGGCTTGAAAACAGTCGCAAATCATCCCGTGAACAACTGCTTACAGTATTTCAAGAATCAGCTTTAAGTAAGGAACCTCGGAATATACGGGGTGTTCAAAAGTCTCTCCGCAGTGCCGTATGATTGTCCGCCTTCCTGGGTTACTTCCCTTCAAGTGGACCTCCCAACATTCCACTGTTTCGTTTATCTCAGCCAGCGTCAGTAGTATCGTTGGTGTGTGTAGTTAAGAGTTGACGTGAACATTTAAGTTTAGTTCGTTTGTTTCGTTTTTGTCACTGTTAAAATGCTAACCATTGAAGAGCGTGTGTATTTAGTCGAACAAGTGTTCAAAGCTTGCGGTAAATACACAGTTTCAGTTCCTCAAACATTTAATTCAGTTTTCCCGGAGACAACACTCCCACATCGCAATACTGTGCGAGATTTGATTAACAAATTTCGAAGTACGGGTTCAGTGACAGATTCACCGAGAACTGGTAGTCCTAGCGGTTTCTCTGAGGATAAACTGCTCGATATTTCCGATAAAATGTCCATGAGTGCGAACAAGTCAGTAAGGAAAATCGATGTTAGTGTCGGAACGGCGTACGCAGCTGTAAGGAAAAATTAGAACTTTTCCCATACAAACTGAGAGTCGTGCAAGAACTGAAAAATACTGATCATGGCGAGAGACTGCATTATTGCCAATGGTTTAAAAATTTCGTTGTGGACGAGCGGTTCTAGGCGCTTCAGTCTGGAACCGCGCGACCGCTACGGTCGCAAGTTCGAATCCTGTCCCAGTTCTAAGTTCTAGGGGACTAATGACATCAGATGTTAAGTCCCATAGTGCTCAGAGCCATTTGAAGCATTTTTTTCGTTCAACAAATTCTTAATGAAACGTTTTTCACTGATGAGACGTCGTTTGATTCATCCGGGTACATGAACTCGAAAAATTCTCGTATGTGGAGTACTGCAAATCCATTGTGTAGTCATGAGGAACCACTTCATTCTGTGAAAAATAGGAGTTTGGATTGCAATTTCTAGACGTCGGATTGTGGGTCCCATATTTTTCAACGGAACAATAAACGCACAACGATACTGCAGTGATATTCTGTACCCATTCATAGGGGAACTCTTGTTAAGTGAAATACTGAGCGGTTATTTTCAACAAGATGGTGCAACCGCGCATACAGCTCGCGTTTGAGTGTCACTGCTTGCCGATGTTTTTGGTGATCGCATAATTTCATAGGGACTTTGGCCTCTACGATCGCCTGACGTAACACCATCTGACTTTTTCTTCTGGGGTGCAACGAAAGCAACTGTCTATAAAAACTGTCCAAAATCCATCAATGAATTAAAAACTGCAATATCCACTTTCGCTGCTACTGTTACAGAAGAAATGTTACAGCTTGTGTTTGGAAACATGATTAGACGAATTGAATTGTGTATTCAACAACAGGGGGGGGGGGGGGGGCACTTTCAACATTTAATGTGAAAATTTGTAAGTAAAAGTGAATATTGAATAAATTAATAAGTTGTATTTCACTGAGTTTCATTTCGGTATATTCACTGCGGCGTGCGGCACGCGCGGCTAACAACCATACGGCACTACGGAGAGACTTTTTGAACACCCCTTACTACAACGTCCTTGGTATCCCTCCCACGGAGATTTCTTAGTTGCAGGGTGCGCACCATACTTGAACGGAACGGGATGAAGACCTAGCAACTGGTGAAATGTGAAGAACCGTCCGCCAAGCAGTTCAGAGATTTCCAGAATACAGATTTAGATACGGACATAAACATTTAGTAGGATTACAGAACGAAATTTTCACTCTCCTACGGAGTGTGCTGATATGAAACTTCCTGACAGATTAAAACTGTGTCGAGAGTAAGACTCGAACTCAAAACCTTTGTCTTTCGCGGGCAAGTGCTCTACCGACTGAGCTACCCAAGCACAATTTGCAAACCCTTCTCACAGTTTTACTTCTGCCAATATCTCATCTCCTACCTTCCAAACTTCACCGTAGTTCTCCTGAGAAACTTTCAGGATTAGCATTCCCGGAAAAAAAGATACTGCTGAAACATGGCTAGGCCGCGCATTGTAACATAGTTCTTGCAAGGGTCTGGAATGTACTTTACCCTCACGAATAATGTGTCATCGAGAAAGGTACTAGCAATATGAAAGTTTCTGCAGCGAATGTAGAGTTTCGTACGTTTTAGCTCACTGCCTTAAGCGTGATGAGATGCGATGTAGTTTTACTAGTACGGCGCACTTTCTTACTCAGCAGAGAAATTGCGCATTTGCGCTGGAAACATTTATCGTTATCTTCGTTCTGTGATTCACATCGGATATCTGGGAAGCCCGTTCATTCACATTGAGCAGATAACCGATACGATGTGTTTTCGAAAGCCTTAACCGTATCTAACCAGTCTCATGTGATCTTTTATCTCCGTTCGCTTTTCCTGCGTAGTCTTTAGTCTTTTCACTGGCTTGATGCCACACTCACCAGGCGGTCTCCTTAATTTTCCTTATCTGCGGCACTTAACGACTTCGATGAAACATGATAGACATTCAGATCTTCCCTTCATCTCTTTCATATGCTGGTCCTTGTAACACTAAGTACTGTTAAATGTATTATCCAAAAAATGTTCCGATAACCATTCTTTTGCGTAATTTTCTTGTTCATTCTAACACCTGGTGCATGCACTTTGCAGTCACATGTAAGTCTACGACTTTACTACACAAGAAAGTGAAGTACATAGCAGAAGGTATTTCCCAGTGCTACCACGTATTTGGCTTTATTCCTGTTCCACTCTCATACGGTGCACGGGAAGAACAACTGTTCAAATGCCTTGGTGGGCACTGAATTAGCTCCTCTCCAACCCCCGCCCGCTGTCACGCCTTCACGGTTGTGTCCCCCCCCACCCAACCCTCCACCTCTCCACCCTTCATCTCCTTTCCCGTGGTGGCTTCCATCAACTCCCCCTCCAGGATGATGCCCTCTCTCCCTACATGTATCCCTCCTATCAACTATGATCCTCACTTCCCTCTCACTCCCTCTGTCCTTTTCCCAGGCTCCCTCTCCCCCCGCCCTCTCATCCTGTTTTTCCACCCCACTCCTTGACTCCATTCTCTCCCCACCCCCAGATCATTTTTCTTTCCCTCCACTGCCTTCCCCACTCCTTCTTGCATCTGCCCTGCCCCCCCCCCTTTTCCTGTGTCCTCTCCCTCCGTCGGCTCCCCCCATTTTTCCTTTCCTTTCCTCTCCTCCCCCTTTTTTTCCGTCATCGGTCTGGGTCCTCCCCCCCCCCCCCTGCCGCCGTGTCCCCTCTATAGTGCTGTTTTAAGTGTGTGTTCAGTGTTTTGTGTCCCCTGTCAGTGTTGCGAATGGACACCATACTGTCCCTAGATGTGTTTTTAAACTGCTCCAGACAGAAACCAGACTGCCACTATGTCTTTTAATTGTGTCTGTCTATTTACTGTGTGTTTTAATCGGCATCACTGACCCTTTGTTTTTATATTCTCTTCACAATTTTTCCCCTTATTCCAGTTTTAATCATTTTTATGAAATCTCCTTATTTTGTTTTTAACTTTTCTGTAGGCTGCAGAGCAGCATATTAAGCTGCTGCCGACCTACCCCCCTTCTGGATGGGGGGAATCGAAATACAATAAAGGATAAAAAGGCTGCAATTAGTTTAATCTTGTCTTTGCGGTATCTACACAAGCAATAAGTGGGAGAACTATTAAAAAATTTGAAACTTTTCACTAAATTAACTTTGATTGTGATAGTAAGCAACGAAAATAAGGAGAAATCAGCAAAAAGTAAACACTAAACAGTTTTAAGGAGGAGGTTTTACTTTGGAAAATATCAAATTTTTTTCACAAAATTAATGTTTATTATCATAATAAGCCACGAATAAAAGAATAAATTAAGAAAAAGTAAACAATCAATTTTTTAAGGAGGTAGATTCACTTTGGAACCAGCAGGACATAGGGTATTCTACCACTCGTCTTTTCATGTGATATATTTGAAAGCAAATTCGTAGTTTTCCTAGACACAATGCCACATGTCGAAACCTCCATGAACTCGTAATACCTAAAGCAAATTACACTTCTGTATCACAAGCAAAGAATGGTCCTCAAATCTAATCAATTTTGCATCAAAACTAGTATTGGTCCCTGCGATTTCATTTCGAAACCAGTCATAAAATCAATACTTCAAATTCAAATTTAAGTTACAATAACATTTGCTATACTTACTTTCACCGTCATTGATCTCCTCAATATGGCCACTATAAAAACACGTCACAGTCTCTTACAACCATGTAGCACAATCTCCGCGCTGTCTGTTGCTCTGAACGCTATGTTGCTACAATTCACTACAAGTACCTTAGTATACAACTAGATGACTCTGTCTCGTAATATCATCGGTGGCTTCATGTTACAGGCACTGGTACTTCAAAAAATATTAATAAAGAAGGTGGTTTCGGACGGAAACCAGTGGCACTCAAAGGGATGCTCCGCAAGAAATCGTAGTGCATGACAGAGGGTACCTTGTACCACTACTAGCCATTTTCTTTCCTGTTCCACTCGCAAATAGAGCCAGACAAAAACGACTATCTATATGCCACCGTACGACACCCATCGCCAATGACACCGTATTCCTTGCCCTCGCTCCCACCCTCCAACGGTCCCAACGCCTTCTCGAGAATCACCTTGACCTTTTTGCGCATGGTGTAAGTGGTGGGAACTGAAAATCAATTCTTCCAAGATGCAGGCAATCATTGTACGTCATACCATTCGCTCCTTCCTGCTCCTTGATTTTTCCCTTGCCATCTGCACCCGTCCTGTCTGCCTCTCCCCCACCCTCACCTACCTTGGCCTCACCATTGACCATCACCTCACCTCGATCCCTAATCTCTGCTCAGTCCAATCCAAAGCCCACAACCGCCTCCGACTCCTCAAACTCCTCTCTGGCCAGACATGGGGGTTGAACCCCTCTACCATCCTCAACACCTACAAATTCTTAATCCATCCCATCCTCTGTTATGCCAGTCCCACATGCCCCCCCCCCCCCAAATTCTGTAAGTCCCTCCAGATCCACAAGCACCATGCACTCCACCTTGCCTTCTGTATATGCCTTCCGTCCCCCAAGCGGATCCTATATGACGTGATTCCTTTCCCCCATCGGCTCCTATTCCTCAAACATATCCGCATACTCTGCACCTCCCGCCACCTTGATCCCCCTCATGCCCTGGTTGCTCCTCTCCTCTCCAACCCCTGCCCTCACCCGCGCCTTCACTGTTGTGTCCCCCCTACCCTCCATCGCCACACCCTTCATCCCCTTTCCCAAGGTGGCTTCCGTCAACTCCCCCTCCTGGATGATGCCCTCTCTCCCTCCATTTATCCCTTCTATCAACTCTGATCGTTACCCTCTCCTTTCCTTTGTCCTTTTCCCGAGCTCCCTCTTCCTCTCCCCCCTTCCATTCTGTTTTTTCCCCACCTACCCTCTCTCTGCCTCCATTCTCTCCCCTGAGTCCTTTTGCCTTTCCTTCCTCTGCCTTTCCTCATTCCCTCTTGTGTCTGCCCCGTTCCCCCCTTCTGAATCCTCTCCCTTCATCAGTTCCCCCTCGCCTCTCGCTTTCCCCCTCATCTGTCCAGGTCTCCCCCCCCCCCATCTTCCCTTGCCTGTGGTGTGTCATCTTTGTGCCGACATTTTAGTGCAGTGTTTCCAGCGATTGTTAAGTGTTGTGAATCTTTCTGTAGTGTGGCGAACAGACATCATACTGTCGCAGGGTGTGATTTTTATATCTCTTGCGAACAGAATCCAGACTGTCGCCATGTTTTTTTAATTGTCTGCCTACTTTTTTTCCTGTCTGCTTCCTTTGTATTTTATTATCATTGCCCACCATTTGTTTTTATGTTTTAACTTTCCACAATTTTCCGCTGTTTTACATTTTATGTCATCATTTTATTGCCCACTTTTATTGTTTCTTATCTTCTTATGTCTTAAAAATTCTGTAGGCTGAAGAGCGGCGTACTAAGCTGCTGCCAGCCCGCCCCCTTCGGGGGGAATCGAAATCCGATAAAGGAAAAAAAAAAGACATCCATCTTCGCAATCCTGATCAACTCATTGCTCGCCTCCAAAGGCAAGTGGACGGAATGGTCACCTGGTGTCGCTCCAGTAAGATTGCTCTCAATGCCGCCCAGACTACGGCAGTGTATTTCACTAAACCGCGCCGTATACTCCGATACAACATCTCAATTGGGGGCGTCCTGGTCCCGTGGGTCCAAAGTACCAAGTATCTTGGGGTCTGGTTGGACAAGCAACTTATCTACCACCACTTCGCAGAATACATTGCCCATAAACGGTTAAAGTTGACAAAGGTTTTGTACCCATTCTTCTCCAGCTGGGAGCTGACATAAGATACCAGCCTCCGACTGTATCACTCCGTTGTCCTACCCTCACTAACATATGCTTCCTCTGCGTGGCCCACGATTAGCAAGTCCCGGATGCTGACGCTGCACCGCCTGCAGAATAAAGTTGTCAGGTGGAGTCTTCACGCCCCTCCGCTCACCAGGATTGTCACTCTGCACGAGGAGATAAATACGGCCCTTCTCAAGACGACCATTCGCCGTAAGGCTTGCCAACTATGCAGTAAAGTGGACGTCCTCCGTGTGACGGTCGCTGGACTACACACCACCGACACCACAGTACCACGACGCTGGCACCGACACCCCGTTCCGCTCACCATCCTGGAGGACTCGGATTCGGTCTATGACTGACGATAGGCCCAATACCACCACGATTTCCTGTCCGTTTCATACACTCTCTAGCAGTAGCCTGTTATCGTCCTGCCACTTTTTTCCTTCACCGTAGAGTTGGCAGATTACTGCACCCCTCCTCTGTACTTCCACCGTCGGAGGGCGGCACGGAACTTAAAAGTTCCACTGCCACACCTTCTAAGTGCTATGCTCGGCTGTTATTCGGCCGTTGCTTTGATCTCCCCTCACTTGTCCACCGAGACAGTTGGACCAGATCTGAACCAGTGACGCTGTGTAATAGTAAACTGCAAAAAAAAAAAAAAAAAAAAAAAAAAAAAAAAAAAAAAAAAAGCCTTCGAGGTCCTTAGGCGAAATGTACGTTGGTGGCAGCACAATCATTCTCAGTCAGCTTCAAATGCTTTCCCTATAGGGTTTCGCGAATAGAGGGCCGTCTTCCCTTCAGGGATTCTCGTTTGGGGTTACAAAGCATCTCAGCAATACTCGCTTGTTGATCGATCCTAGCAGTAACAATTCCAGCGGCCCCTTTCTGAACTGCTTCGATTTATTCGCTTAAACTGATCTGCTAGGGATCCCAAACACTCGTGCAATACTCAAGAATGGGGCGCACTATTGTTCTATACGCGGTCACTTTTTTAGAGGAGCTGCACCTTCCAAATATTCTATCAAAGAACCGAAGTCAGCCATTCACCTTTCCTACTATCTCCCTTACCTGCTCAATCCATTTCAGATCGTTTTGCAACGTTACGCCTTGTTATTTAATCGACATGACTATGTCAAGCAGCCCATTACTAAGGCTATATTCGAACAACATGGGACTGTTTTTCCTATTCATTTATATTAACTTACGTTTTTATACATCTGGAGCAAACTGACACTCATCGCAACTACTAGACATTTTGTCTAAGTCATCCTGTATCCTTCTGCAATCATTCAACGACGATACCTTCCCAGACACCACAGCATCTTCAGCAAACTGCCACAAATTGCTGGTCACCCTATCATATCATTTATGAATACAGAGAGTAAGAGCGGTCCTATCACAATTCCTGTGTCACTCTTGACGACATTCTTGTCTCTGACGAACACTCACCGTCGAGGACAACGTACTGAGTTCTATTACATAAGAAGAATTCCACTCGCTCACATATCTGGAAACCTAACCGATTTGTGGGCAGAAGTTTTTCCGTCTCAAGGACATTTATCATGTTCGAACTGAGAATATATTCAACAATTCTACAGCAAACCGATGCCAAGTATAACCAGAAGGATGGGGGGGGGGGGGGGGGGGGGTTTGGTTTGGTTGTTTTCGGGAAGGAGACCAGACAGCGAGGTCATCGGTCTCATCCGATTAGGGAAGGACGGGGAAGGAAGTCGGCCGTGCCCGTTGAAAGGAACCATCCCGGCATTTGCCTGGAGCGATTTAGGGAAATCACGGAAAACCTAAATCAGGACGGCCGGACGCGGGATTGAACCGTCGTCCTCCCGAAGGCGAGTCCAGTGTTTAACCACTGCGCCACCTCGCTCGGTTAACCAGAAGGAGATTTTCACTCTGCAGGGGAGTGTACGCTGATATGAAATTTCCTGGAAGATTAAAACTGTGTGCCGGACCGAGACTCGAACTCGGGACCTTTCCCTTTGAAACGTCCCCTTTGAACAATTTTACATGACTGTGCTTAACCTGACACACAATATTTTTAGCGCAACGCAATCTGACTTTCAAAACTCCCTACTAAAGAATGGCCCTGACAAACATTAAACTATACCTTTCACAAATCACTTACCTCACAAAAATCTTCGCTGCTCAAGCTACTGCAATACAGCGAGCGCCACTACTGCCAGCTAAATAAAAGATTCAAACTACTGAAGGCACTAACTACTGATAGGGGTAATTAGCAAATGAAAGATATTAATAGAGAGCAAACAATGTATTTACCTTAATATCATCACAAATCATAATATATATATATCAGTTCATGACAAACTGCAAACCTCCGCCATCTCTCTCCCCACATCCACCACTGCTGGCGGCTCACCTCCAACTGCGCAACGCTACGCGCTGTTCACAGCCAGCTGCCTAACACTACAATGGCGAGTATTACAACAATGCAAAGCAGCCACAGACTGCACACAGCACAGCCAGTGATTTTCATATTGAGCGCTACGTAACGTTCCCAATAAGAAAACATAAACAGCCTACTTACATAGAGAAAACATAAACAGCCTACTTACATAGAGAAAACATAAACAGCCTACTTACATAGCCCCCATGCTCCCCACAAAAATTTTTACAAATTGGATGGGGCAGTGGCCAATACAGATTTGAAAAAATTTTTCATAATTACAATAACAAAGAAATCAAATGCACACACTTATTGATATTATGTTGGTCAAAAGCTAAAATTGTCTCACAGTCCATAAAGACAGTCCTAATCGTACATCATAACAGTAATTACAGGTTTTTTTTCACAAAGTCTCATTAGTAAAAGAAATTGCACACAGAAGTAGTGGATTTCCATGCAGTCTTGAAGAAGTAGTGTTGTCCTTCCAACGGAAAGACAGTGCTGACTCTTGACATGCTGACAGATAACGGGCCACAACAGAGCAAACCCACAGCAGAGTCAGTCGTAGTTTGGAAGAATATTGGTAGGTAGGTCATCACAGAGCAGACCCACTGTAGTCCTGGTAGAGAGTATGGTATTGGTGGGCCACCAGAGGTGCAGACCCACTGTAGTCCTTGTAGAGATAATGGTATTGATGGATCATCAAAGATGTAGACCCACTGTAGTCCTTGTAGAGATAGCCAGCAGCCATCTGTTGTGACTGTGCAGGTGCACAATCACCATTGAAGAGTCTTGCGGATAATATAGCAAGTCCATAAACCATGACTTGTGCACTCACATAGTTTTTGGAATTGTCCTTAGAACCAGCAATGCTGTTATCCAGTCCCTTGCAGAATTATTAACAAACGTGCAAACACTAACAGTCCCTACTTCTCACATATTGTCCATGTACTATGACCAACAGAAACGTGTGCAGTGAAATGTAACTTACATGTTCATAATATCATGAACTGGTGACAATTACAATTTTATAACATAAGAATACAATAACAAAGGTACAAAATACATTATTAAAAACATAACAATACAGATAACATTTGTAGTAAAACAGGCTTTACAAAAGAATAGAAATAAACATATACATCAATGTTACAGGAATTATGACATAAGTACATACATAGATCAGAATAATTATTGAAACATCAACTTTACACATGAGCATTAAAACAAAACAATAAACAATGTCTAAACATCTTTACAAAGTAAATAACACATTATTAATGCCAATTGTATTTGAGGATAACAGTATTCCTCATCATAGTGAATGTAGCTTAATATTAAAAGAAAAAATTCTATGAAATTACACAGAGACAGGAAGAAAACAAATACACAAGGGTACACACACACATAGTAGGATAACACCAATAGGAAAGGACAGGGTTCGTTTTCAGTGTAACATTTGGTACTGCAGTCCAACCCAAAACTTCATATATCTTTCCTCTTATTTCATCCTTTGTTTCCACCAAAAAAATCCTATCCAAGCATGCTTTCTGTATTCTGTTCATATTTCTTTCAAAATAATTATTTCTGATTGTACAATACTCATTTGGGCCCAAATCCTTTTTATATAACTTCGCAATGCATTCTTTACCTATTCTCCATAGTCAGTTTCTCATATAGTCTACCCCCTCTTAAGCAAACTTAAATCTACTGAGCTCAGATGCTAAACTAAGGAACGAGGCAATGCAGCAGCACAAAACAATTAATATAAACAGCAATGAAAAAAATGGAAAATTGCAAAGCAAGCTACAGTATAAATTAGCAAAAGTCAAATTCAATAACACTATGCCTGGCAAACAGCAGCAACTTATACCTAAACATGACATAGCGCAAGCAGAAAAAATATTACAGTAAAAACAACAATGCAGATAAGGGAAATGTGTATTCACATCTTAATATCTATGTAATTAAAGTGGTGCACCACAACAACTGATTGTAAAAAGAAATATTACCATGTACTTGAAAAGAAAATTATGTGTTACTGTTACTAGATCCTTCTTATTGTTCTTTCCTTTCCAAGTGCTCCTTTTTTAAAGAATGTGGATCATAAAATAATTATTTAATAGATCTGTTGACAGAAAGTGTTCACATTAGCAAATGCATTTTATTTTATAAAAGCAATGCTGCAACACAGCTGGAAAACAGATGTCAAATGAAATAAGCAACTATGAAAAGCAAAGCATAAAAATATCATTCAGTAGTCATGTGACATTTCATAAGTTAGTAGCTCTCAACTCTCGTAGAAAGACGCTTGTCGTAATCAGGTGTGCAGATGTAAAAATATTTCTTGTCATTTTATTAGGCATTTCAGTAAATATCGTAAATTAAGAGCTAGTGTAATCATATGTTTTCAAGTTCGACCGTGTCGTTTTTGCGATGCTTTCTCTAAAGGGATGACAATGGCCAGGATAATGGTCTTCCCTTTCTTTTTTTTTCTTTCTTCCTGTGCTCTGAAAGGCACGTGCTAATGACTTTTTCTCCAGGCGTCTGACACAGCTGGGTGCCCGCGACGCATTACGTGCAGGTGGTCACTTAACTTTCGTACGGAAATATTTACGACAGCAATTTTCGCTAAAGCGACAGTCTCACATAAAAATACTTCACAGGTCAAGAATTAGCGTTGCAAATCTGTAGAAACAAAATCCTATGAATATAACAGTGTCCAAAAAATGTTCAGTGGCATTGTGATACATTCACACATGATTCACACATGTCATAACTCTTAAAGTACGATTCTTGGTTTCCAACATCCTTTTTCACAAGTCAAGAGTCCCTACCCACTATTCATTACTCCTTACCTCATTATACATATACATATTCGTCGACACTTCTTCAATATTTCATCGTGAGAAATACGTAGCATAATAAACATTCCTCAACAACATAATACACATCATCGTCGTAATAATATCATAAAACTTCAGTCAAATCTCAAAATCGTTGTAACTTCCTCCAATAATTTCTAAGCCTAAAAAGAATTCTCTGCTCATTTAAATAATGTCATCTACCTCAAACGTACTTTAAAAATCATGAATCCATACCAAATACATCATTCAAAGCTCTCATAGTATCACAATGGTTCCAAAAAAATATGAACAGTTTCACAAAGTACAGACAAAATACAGTTTCATAAGTGTGAAGTTATCCAGCTGTGTAATTACGTAAACATCTGTCACTGATATAGTAAAAACGTTTGTCTGTCTCAGTTAAATGATCAGATAGCTGTGTAATTATGTGTTGGAGAAATATGGTACCGATGTGTAAAGTTGTATAAGCAAATACCATATTAGCTAGGGTTCCTTGTGGTTGCCACACACATGGTACACAAAGTAAGCGTGTACCCCCCTGAGGATAAATGTAATTATGCCCTCAGGTGTTACAAATTACAGCAATGGAATGAAATGTATCACGGAAAACTTTCTTTGTAATTAAAAAATCTTTAAAAATAAATGTTTCAAGTACAAAATTAATCACTCAAATACGTGTACTGTAGCGCTAAATGTGCGTCTTGTTGCAACATAATCTGTGTGGAAGTGTCGTAGTTATCGTCCTCTGAAAGCTAAGTTCTGCAGAAGCCAATGTACTTACCTCATGATAAACAAAAGTGAAATGCTTTGCGTAGAGATATCTTAGTTATTACGCTTATTGTTGTGATGATGAAAGTACTGTGCTGTAACGTATTGTTGTGCTATGGAAAAGGCTGTCTCCTTGTAGCTATACCACAAAAGTTACTAATAAAACATGTTTTGATTTCCAGAAGAATTCAGAAAACTGTGCAGATATAAAACAGATACACCGCAAAAGCAACATTGTAAATTGTCACTCATTAGTAGCGTCGTGATAAAAATCGTGTAGCTGTCACATAAACTAACCTCTGTGTCATCTGGTATCTCTCAGAAAGCACTTTAAATTCAGAATGTATTTTCAAATAAACCAAAATGTTGCATTAAAATCTCATTAGCAGTACTGGTAAATGTTCTAAGTATGTGAGCCTTATAGTCGTTACGTAATCGTGCAACAAACAAGCAAGAATGTACACACACAATAACACTGTGACGTCTGTTTACTATAACAATGCATTCGTCATTTCTGTTTAAATAAGTTCTCTTGGTTCTTGATTGGATATTTAACTTCAAACATTGTTGCATGGTAACAGTTTCTAAAGCATACTAGTAACGTGAAGTGAAACGTTTTATGGCAAAGACAAAGTTAAAAGGCAGATTATCTGTCAATAAATGGTTTTACATGAGAAATGTGGTGTAAACCTTTACTCTTCCTAGTACGCAGAGTTTCAACTTCAACGCAATTATCATGTGGTATACGTCGGATTCTGTAAGGTCCATTGTAAACTAGAAAGAATTTGTGACTCAAGTGTTTCTTCTTATGTGACAATGAATGAGCTTTAATGAGAACTTCCTGACCAATATACAACTTCTTTGCATTTGCTTTACCGTGTAGTTTTCTCCTTTTGTCTGCTGCAGATTTTATATTTTTAAGAGCCAAATCAATTATGTCTTTGTGTCGAAGTTTACGTGTATTCGGGAAAGGTACAAGCTCTCTGATTCTGTTCGATGGTTCTTCATTCTTCAGTACAAGAGTAGGTGGTAAAGCAGTGGAGTCGTGAGGCATTTCATTCAGCACGTTTTGAAATAAGTGTAAATATCTGTCCCAATGCTGATGCTTTCTGTGACAATAAAGTCTGCAAAGCTTATTGATTTCTTTCATAATCCGTTCAGACGGGTTGGAATGTGGTGAGTACAATGAAATAAAAACAGGTTTGATTTTATGGTTGCGAAGCATGCGTGACCAAACAGCAGATCTGAATTGCGGTCCGTTATCTGAAATGACTTTACTAACGTGTCCAACTTCACGTAAGAAATTTTTAACAAAGGCGTTGGATACAGACCGTCCAGTGGCTTTACGTAACGGTGTGAAAGAAACAAATTTTGAAGTAAGTTCAACAGCGACTAGAACGTACGAAAATCCATTAGATGTTCTGACAAGCGGTCCCAAGAGATCAACGGCAGCAAATTCTTTTAATTTAGAAGGAATGATAGGAAACAACGGAGCACGATGTGAGACAGTGGATGGTTTCGCCTTTTGACAAAGTTTACAAATAAACAAGACTCTTCGAATTCGCTTTTCCATATTGTTAAAATAACAAGTCGTTCGAAGAATATGATAACATTTTCGTGGGCCAAAATGTGCGTAGCTGAAATGAATGTACCAAATGAGCTTATTAACAAAATCGTCAGGAATGCAAAGTACCCATAGCTTGTCATCAACAGTGCAGCGTTTGAACAGTATGTTGTTTCTAACCAGATAATAATGCCGAATCTGTGTGTGTGTCTTTACATGCCATTTGCTCTTGATGTCTTTCCAAATCGGATCTTTATCTTGTTCATGAGCAATGTCCTTTAAAGATGTGGTGATGAAGTTTTCAAAGGCGACTTTCTGAATGTAAAGAATACTGAAATTTTTCTCGAGGTTGCCTTCTGTGGTACTTTTCTCAAGCCCAGCCGGTGCGCGTGACAGTGCGTCCGCAACAATGTTCTCCTTGCCGGGAATGTAGACTATTGTGAAGCGGAATTCTTGCAGAAACAATGCCCAACGTTTTAACCTGTCATGATTTAATTTTGAAGACATAAGAAATTGTAATGCACGATGATCACTGTATACTTTTACGTGCTTACCAGAAAGAAAGAAACGGAATTTGTTAAATGCCCAAACGATAGCTAAAGCTTCTAATTCAGTAACGGAATAATTTTTTTCAGATTTTGTTAGCACTCGGCTAGCAAAAGCAATGGTTTTCTGAACGGTAGTGTCATTTTCTATGGCTTCTTGAAATAAATGGGCACCAAGACCGACTTTAGAAGAATCCGTACTAAGGCAGAAATCTTGTGACAGATCAGGATGAGCTAGTATTGGCGCGTGAAGTAACGCTTCTTTCAAAGAATTGAATTCCAACTGTGCTTGTTCGTCCCAGTTCCAAATAGTATTTTTTCCAGTGAGAGAACAAAGTTTTGCTGTAACTAGAATTTGCATATTCAGAAAACGACGGTAAAAATTTACGAGACCTAGAAAACTGCGGACTTGTCTTTTTGTGGATGGAACTGGAATGGCTCTGATTGCTTCTAACTTTTCAGGATCCGGCTGAATGCCTTCAGAAGAAATAATATGTCCCAAAAACCTCACCTTTGACCTACCGAATTCAGACTTTTCCAAGTTAACTGTAATTCCAGATTCTGCAAAAATACGTAACAGACTGTTGAGGATGCGATTATGTTGTTCCCATGAAGCTTCCGCTATTAGAATATCGTCCACATATAAGGTGATGTGACGTTTTAAGAACTCAGGTAATATGGAATTTAGCCCGCGAATAAATGCTGCTGAAGAAATGTTCAAACCAAAGGGAAGTTTCCGAAACTGATAACAAACGCCGAAACAAAGGAAAGCTGTGTATTTTCTGCATTCTGGATGAAGTTCGATCTGATAAAAGCTGGATCTGAGCTCAATGGAAGACAACACTTTTACACCATTAAAATTTTGAAGAAGTTCTTCCATCGTCTGCGGCCTGTCTGTTTCAGGAATAATGATAGTATTGATTTGTCTCGAATCTAAGACAAGTCTGATCGATCCATTTTTCTTTTCAACAACATGTAATGGATTGTTGTATGAGCTTACTGCAGGCTCAATAATGCCCTCGTCAAGCATAGATTGTATTTCTGTTCTAACACGGTCCCTATAATGTACTGGAATTACATATGGTCTAACACAAAATTTAGTATGCTCACGAACACGAAATTGGTATTGAAATCCCTTGATTGTTCCTGTTTTATGAGTAAAAACTGTGGAATGTGCTTGTAAAATCTCAAAAAGGTCCTGCCTATCAGTGTCATTACAATTCTCAATTGTTTGAATTTTATTCTGAATTAACTTATTAATGTCAAATGCGCCGTCGATATCATCCCTGTCAGTACTTGCAGAGTGATTATTAGTGTCTAGTTCCGTAGAAAAGTCCGAACTGTTGTCTAACAGAAGGTAAAGCCGATTAATTTCCTCGTCATGGTTTGAGAGCCAGTCTTCAAATTTCAAAGCTATTGACTTACCTTCTTTCTCTAAACTTATTTCAGCATCGTGAAAGCTTAAGATTGCTTTGTATTCATTCAAAAAGTCTACTCCCAATATAATTTCCGTCGACAATAATGGAACAATAAGAAAGTTCGTAGAGAAGCTATGGCTTTGACAAAAGAATTCTAAGTTGGTTTGTTGGCGTACATCTACACTTTTTCCAAAGATTGCACCTTGTAATTTAATCTTACGTAACGGAAGTGTGGGGCAATCGTTCGATTTGTTGCATTTGCTAAAGGCTGTTTCACTAATTACTGAAATGGGACTGCCAGAGTCAAGTACTGCCGTAAATTTTACATCATTTACTGTAATGTGAATCACAGGATATGCAATATTGTTATGTTTTATGTCGTGTTCCTGGAGTAAGATGTCCCTAATGTCTTCCATTTTTACGTAATTACTAGCTACGGCAGCTGCGTCGTTAGTGTCATAAGAACGTTTTGTGGCTGCCATCGGTGTGAGTCATTGCCTATTGTCTCTTTGTTGGCGCGCGTCGTTATTGGGATTTGGAGACCTAACTTCTACAAATTCACCGTGACGAGAGGGCCCTGCTCTGTTTGAATCCCGCCAGTTCTGATGCAGTTCAGGTCTATCGTTACGATCATATCGTCTGTCGTCATGTCGGTAGATGCCATAGTTTCTTTCTTGTCGGTCACGTGGTGGAGAATTTCTCCCTGAATCGAAACTGCGCGCTGGACCGTTGCGTCTAAAGTTATTCTGTCTCCCCTGATAATATTTATTTTGGTTCCCATATTGTCTGTTTCTCTGATTGTCTCTGTGATAGTCATTACCACGGAGAGGTGATCTTTCCCTGTAGTTATTACTACTCTGCCAACGGTTGTCATACGGGTGGTGTCTATTTTGGTCACGATTTGTGTTGTGAGAATAGCCTTGTCGTGTCCAGTTATTACTTCTTTCATCGCGGATTTGCGACGGATGTGACCTGTAATTGTTGTGTTCCTGGTTTCGCGTTCCGCAATTGTCAGTGTCAATTTCTAATTCTTGTAACAGTCCCTGAAAAGCTTCAATGTCGTCTTTGCAACGTCCTGCTAAAATAATATGTCGTAAATGTTCAGGCAGTTTGATTAAGCAAATGCGGATGAGTTCTGAGGGGCTGTATGGGTTTGACAGGTATTGATTCTTGTGCAACATGTCTTCAAAATATTTCACAAGACTGGAAAATTCAGATTGTTCGAAGTGTTTCATCATTATGATGTTATGTTTTACACGGTCTTGCGTAGCTTGAGACCAATATGCTGAGAGGAAGGCATGGTAAAACTCTCCTTCACTGTGGCAATCGTGAATTACCGATCGCATTCTTACAGCTGGTTCATTCTCCAAGTAGCCACACATAAATTCTAATCTGTGTTCTAACGACCAGTTGGGAGGAAAACAATGAGAGAATTGATGGAGCCATGCTTGTGGATGAATGTCGTTGCCAGAATTCTTAAATGTTTTGAATTTACGTGTAGTAATGAACAGCTTATAGTCAAAATCATCATGTCGGCAAGTCGCATATCGGTCATTGTTAGGTCGTGTCGGCCGTTCCATCTCAAAATTCGGTGCACATTGCCAATTTCTTTCATAACTTCCGAAATGCCCTGTGTTATTATTTTGCGGCTTTTCCGTGTTTCTAAGTCCCTCTTCCCGTGTTGGAGCGCGAGTGTCTTCTGAAATACGTAATTCTTGTATTACCTGTGTCAGCTGATCTTGTACTTCCCGGATTTCTCTTTGGTGTTGCGTATCAATTTGATTCAGATTTTGTTTCAGTTTCCTAATTTGTGCGTTCTGTTCTGTGTCATTAAAGACTACCGGTTTTGCGTCATTCAGATTATCATCTACCTTCGCAGATAAATTATTTAGCTGATCCGAAAGTTCAACTACTTTCTCTGATAATGAACACATTTCCTCAGTGTGTTTTTCTGAACCAAGTTTCAGAGTGTCCATTTGTGTTGAAATCGAATCTACTGTGTCCTTTAAGTTATCCTGAGTTTTTGCAAGTTGCGTAACCGAATCGGTAGATGCAACTGAGTCAATTTTAGCTTGCAAGGTGTTGTGATTTTCATGAACAATAGTTTGCAGTTCTTTTATGGCTGCTTCGTGATTCTGTAATGCATTTTCATGACGCGAAAAAATAGGTTGAAAATGCTCACAAATTTGAGTTTTTACGTCATTACAGACTTTTTGACATTTCGATTCAATGTTATGTAACTCAGCAGTTAAATCCTCACGTGTTTGTTCGAGAGTTTGTTCCAATGAGTCTAACTTTTTGAGATTTTGTTCCACTGTGTCTAACTGTTGCTGTGTTTGTCTCTGGTGTTGTTCCATTGTGTCTAACTGTTGCTGTGTTTGTCTCTGGTGTTGTTCCATTGTGTCTAACTTTTCAAGCTTTTGCTGTGTTTGTCTCTGATTTTGTTCCATTTGTTGCATTAATTGCAATAATAATGTATTAGTGTCTGGAATCTGTTTCTCTACGCTTTTCGGCAGTGCATTTGCACCGGCAACATTCACATTTTGACAAGCAGAAAATGCGTCTTGACTTATATGAGAAAACGGTGATAACCCAAAACCTGAATCTACAGTATTTGCGAAATTGTGTCCTGTCATTTCGGATTCCTGAGGCGAGCTGTTGCCGACCGATCGATCGATAATGCTTCCCTGTTCACTACCTGTTTCACTGTCTACACCATTGTTTGCAGCCCGCTCCATTTCCCTATTCACAATTACCAAATTACTACTTTGAACATCAGTTAATTCATTACTCTGCGGCGCTAACACACTGCCTTCGTCTTCACTGTCATTTCTCAGTTTACTTTGGAGCCTAGTATTACGTTTTTCACACGCCATTATTGTCACAGTATTTCACACGACAACACAGAAAAACACAATTTGAAGATCAAAAATAAGAGAACACATTAACATAGCACTGAAAATAATATCTAGTTAATTGCAAGCGCAGCTGCGAAATACTTGCTGCAAATCTACATGCATGCCACAACTGTTTTACTATACAACAATGAAAGACTGCAACTACAAAGGAAATTCTCTCTACAATTACGCGCTAGCAATAAACAAAATCTACACTAAATACACAAACTACAAGAAAAAATCAGAAGATTCCAGTGAGGTATCCTAGGCTAAGGGTCGACATATGAAACGTCCCCTTTGAACAATTTTACATGACTGTGCTTAACCTGACACACAATATTTTTAGCGCAACGCAATCTGACTTTCAAAACTCCCTACTAAAGAATGGCCCTGACAAACATTAAACTATACCTTTCACAAATCACTTACCTCACAAAAATCTTCGCTGCTCAAGCTACTGCAATACAGCAGGCGCCACTACTGCCAGCTAAATAAAAGATTCAAACTACTGAAGGCACTAACTACTGATAGGGGTAGTTAGCAAATGAAAGATATTAATAGAGAGCAAACAATGTATTTACCTTAATATCATCACAAATCATAATATATATATATCAGTTCATGACAAACTGCAAACCTCCGCCATCTCTCTCCCCACATCCACCACTGCTGGCGGCTCACCTCCAACTGCGCAACGCTACGCGCTGTTCACAGCCAGCTGCCTAACACTACAATGGCGAGTATTACAACAATGCAAAGCAGCCACAGACTGCACACAGCACAGCCAGTGATTTTCATATTGAGCGCTACGTAACGTTGCCAATAAGAAAACATAAACAGCCTACTTACATAGAGAAAACATAAACAGCCTACTTACATAGAGAAAACATAAACAGCCTACTTACACCTTTCGCGGGAAAGTGCTCTACCTTCTGAGCTACCCAAGCATGACTCACGCCCCGTCGTCACAGCTTTACTTCCGCCAGTATCTCGTCTCCTATCTTCCAAACTTCACAGAAGCTCTCATACGCGGAAGGCAAAGGTCCCGAGTTTGAGTCTCGGTTCAGCACACAGTTTTATTCTGCCAGGAAGTTTCATACTGGTTGTAATTTTGCGCGTCTGGTCTTTTACCCTTTAGTTGTACAGGAGTCTCCTGCGCTATTTTCCAGTCGCTTGGGGCTTTGCCCTGGGCCAAAGATTCGCGATAAATGTAAGCTAAGCAAGGGGCCAGTGCCGTAGAGTACTCTCTCTAAAATCAGATTCCATCCGGACCTGGGGACTTACTCGTTTTCAAACCTTTCGATTTCTTCTCATTGCTAAGGGTGGCTATTATTAGGTCCTCCATACGGGGAGTCCGTATGATGGTCAAACAGCGGTATGTTTGTACGATTCTCCTGCCTGAGTGAGTTCTTAAACTCGAAATTATATACTTCAGCTTTCCTTTGGCTATCTTCTATTGCCGCCGTACACTGATCAAGGAGTAACTGGATAGAAGCCCTCGACCAGCTTAGCGATTTAACGTACAGCCAGAATTTCCTTGTTTCAGCGACCGGATCTTTTTCTACTGTATGGTGATGCAAGTTGTATGCTGATTTTTTATGCTGGTTTCGTTGTGCTCTTCTCCGAGGTATGACTGTCTTGAGTTTTTCCTGTATATAAATCTGAAACATTCCAGAATTTTTGGCTCATTTTAACTTCGAGTAGTTCGTTCCTTTTTGCTTTTACATTTCAAAATATTCAGACAACTGGTTCACTATAATTATACAGCTTTCACATTAATGACCTGCTCACATGAGCTACAATATTCCAATTGTTCGCTACGGCAGTACAAAAAATGTTCGACTCCGCGAGTAGTAATGGGACAACCGAATGGTTTTAACAATTGACTGGCCAGTAGATGATCTTATTTTGTTCGGTTTTTTCAGTCGAATGAAAGAACCAAATGAATGTAGTCTCTGCAGCCACGTCAGCCGCGCTCCGGATTTGAGAGGCTGCACTTAACGTGGCACAACCGACTGATTCAAGTCTCTGACAGTTGCGGCAGTTGTGTGAATGCTTTCATTCTGTTCAAATGGTTCAAATGGCTCTGGGCACTATCGGACTTAACATCTGAGGTCGTCAGTCCCCTATAACTTAGAACTACTTAAACCTAACTAACCTAAGGACATTACACAAATCCATGCCCGAGGCAGGATTCGAGCCTGCGACCGTAGCGGTCGCGCGGTTCCAGACTGAAGCTTCTAAAACCGCTCGGCCACCGCAGCCGGCTGGTCTCCAAGTTTGAGTGGTTTCACTGACATACTTTTTCTACCTTTTCGGTTATCCATGAACCATCATCATCGTTGCCGACTTTTTTTAGAGGCTAATAACACATCTTATTTCAATCCGAGATGAATAGAACGTGTATTTCTAAAAATAAAGTATTGTCATAATTTATGTATTTATTTCTGGCATTAAATATAAATATTTGGTTGGTTTTAAAAGGGTAATAATTGTGTTACACATTATTAAAATCTATTTAAATAAATGACACTTCCTTTTTATTTTAATTTTTTTGAATCTCTGTGTCACTCTTCCCGCTGGTTTGTACCCTTCAGTGACAAATGTATTCGGGCAAATCCTGAGGCAATGTGAAGAAATGTACAAGATGCAATTTTTTAATTGTTCGGTGACTTGTTTTTAAGCATATACTTTTTGCGAGAAATATTTGTCACTGTAAGTGAATTTTCTTTGATTTTCTTAATTTAGTTTCGTATTATGAATTAGCCTTGCAGATAATGGACATCGCGTTGAACTTATCTCGAGCAACACTTTTTATCCAGTCGTATGATCTCTTCCGCTCCCATGCCAGTGAGCGTTTCAGAGCCTCCCGCACAATGATTTCTCTCAGAATGAATGAATAAGTATAAGGAGTGTCTTTAATATTTCGGAAGACTAATAGTGATGTGTAAGTAACCATAAAAAAGTTCCTTTTTCGACCACGTTAAACACTTTTGTGGTACCGACTTTTAAATCGGTTTCTTGAAAGAAAAACACTTGACTGTACGATATTTTTTCCTTTTCCTGATAGCTGGATTGGCGCGTGGGGGCGGTGGGGGGTGGGGGGGAGAGGCAGGCGGTCTCCCTCCCTTTTTTTCCCCTGGTATGGGTGCACTTGGTAGGACTTACAGCTACTCTTCCTCCCGAGCGAGAAACAGCAGACCACTTACAGCCAAAGAATTTATTTACATAACTGACAAAGACAATATTTAAAATGACTGATACATATTCTTTACGTCAAATTATCAAATTTTTTGAGGAAATTTTGGTAATAACTGTTCCTGTTCACATCGAGCGTAAGCAGCAATGCAAGTGTTTGTATGAGTTTACTGACTGCACTTGTGAGTCATTGTTATTGTATTTATTGCATTATGTCAAGTGCGCAATTGGAAACGTAAAGCACGTTGACAAACTTTCCATCACTTTGAAATATTATCAAGATCTTCTGACAGTTGGTGCAACTTCTTTCGGATGGTACTACATTATATACTACATCACTGCATAAAAGTCTGAGGTTACTGTTAATATTGTCTGCCAGGTTATTAAAGTAAAACATGAACAGAAAGGGACCCCATCGATCACCCCTGATGTTTCTGCATATACTGAAGATTCTCCATGCAAGATAACAGGCTGCGCCCTCGCTAACAAGTTACCTTCAGTCCAGTCACATATTTCGCTCGATATCCTATACGATCGTACTTTGGATAAAAAAAAAGTGTTTGTGTGGCGCTGAGTCAGACACTCTTGGTATGCCAAGAAATGCTACATCCATCCACACACCTCCCTTGAACCACGACTACCAGAATGTCATGGGAAAAAAACATGAGCTTGCTTTCGCATAGCCGATGTTTGTGGGATTCGTACTGGTTGCTGACCCAGCTAACAAGAGCTTGTATCTTAGGAGGACACTAACCAACAGGTCCTAGAGGAAGGACTGGGGAAAACTATTGAACATCACTTGTTACCAAATACTCTTTAAAACAATTTATTAACCAACAATACGAAGCTCAACTTAAGAAACACGTTAAAGATTAAATCTGAGCTTTCACCCTTAAGACAAGGCATTAAATGTGAAATACCAGAAGGGAAACAGTTTAGCTATTCCTTAAAAGGTTTTTTTACCAAAAATTAAAATTCATCAAAAAAATTAAATATTAATAGTTTACATTGAAAGTCATGCTGAGGCACATCATAACCCAAAAACTGCAATAAAGTAATAGAGCGCCCCCACGTTAGGTCAGGACACAAACCCGCCAACGACAAAAATGGTCCTAGATACAGACTTCGGGTCCCAGCCCCATGGCGACAAGAAGGCGAAGAGGATAGGTAGTGCACTACAACAGAGACAGAAAAGCACTCTCAAGCAGTGAAATTCAGTAACTAATATTAAGATTAGAGCGCCACTGAATGTTAGCTCTCCTCGTGTTGCTGGTTAAATTTAACTGTTTCGAGCAAGGTACACACTTAAAGCCTGAATTGCTACCGGCCAAGTATAAAATTTCTAGTATCTTAAGCGTAGAACCAATATCACCACAATCTTAATAAATTCAGAAGCAGCCTTCAGAGTAATATGCACAAGTCAGTGTATTTCAATGGCCTTTTATTGGCTTCATAATCAAATTAGAAGTTGTTAAGAACTTCAGTTGTCCTCACGTCCACAGTTTTACATATGATTTAACAGAGGCAAGAATAATTTAAGCATCATATAAAATATTCCTCTTATTTCTCTTGGAGGCTGTTGTGGTGTCTAAGAGAAAGAAAGTAGTAGGAATAGTAGGTCACAAAGGATTGTCGCGATCTGATCTAGGAACCTTCTTTACGGCAACCGCCGGAGCATGATTCCCAGCGAAAAGAAGAGAAGTGTATTTCATTAGCAGAGCGCTAAGGATGTAGGAGGAGAAATGGAAACTCCCAGAAAATCTTCTGAAAGGAGTACGAGCTTCAGGAGATTGGCTGGCAGATGCACGGCCCATGCAGTGGGAGATAATGTTTTTCTAAAAGCCGCTGGGATTTGTCGACTGTACACAATCAGACATGCAGCATGTTCAAGAGCCAACTTTGTGCCCATCTACTACCAGGTGACGCAGTCTAAAGAGAGTCAAACATATGTTCTTCCAGTCTCGAAATTGCGTTTACGATAAAATTTGGCCGGCCAGGGTGGCCGAGCGGTTCTAGGCGCTACAGTCTGGAACCCCGCCACCGCTACGGTCGCAGGTTCGAATCCTGCCTCGGGCATGGATGTGAGTGATGTCCTTAGGTTAGTTAGGTTTAGGTAGTTCAAAGTTCTCGGGGGCTGATGACCTCAGCAGTTAAGTCCCATAGTGCTCAGAGCCATTTGAACCATTTTTCGATAAAATTTGACACCGTTTACTTCGCATTTTCACAATTTTTTGTATTGTGTATGTTCCTTTTGGGAATAAATCATTTAAGGTAACCAAGACGTGATCCATTCCAGTACCATACCGACAGGAATAATTGGTTTGATTTACTAAACAGAGGTGAAGTAAAACCCTCATTTTATGGAAATCCCTTGGTGTAGGTTATCAGTGCCAGTGTCGTTTTAATTATTCATAGATGTGAGAATTCCACAGCGGAGACAACATTACGCAAACACACATACACACCCTGTACGATAGAACGCCGCGGAGGTTTACAACATTTACTACATCTCATTCCCTAATGTAATTCTGGTTTAATTCGACCACATTTTATTACCCTTTTCTGCTTTTTCTGATATTCACATTATGACCTCTTTTCAAGACATTATCCATTCAATCGACTTTCCCAGTCATTTGCTGCGTCTGACAGCCCTACAATGTTAGCACAAAACCTCGATATCTTACTTCTCCCTGAACTTTACAAATAACTGGACATTTCAGTAGTAACTGCATTTTCGACGGTGAATAATCTAATGGATCCCTCACAGGAACGTCCCAACTAATTGCTCGAAGCCCGCCAATTGGTTGCTTTCACAACTCGCAGTTTTTTAATTAATAGGTAGCAGAACTTAGTGTATTTTCGGCAGTACATACCAGAAGACGGCCAGAATACTCTGGCACGGAAATACCGTATCAGCAAGTTACAGGCACTCGACACTTCGTCCGAAATTTCATGGAACAGAACTGTGCCTTGTTTTCCAATATATGAGTCCCAAAAACCTGCCACTAAGTCTTCCTAGATGCTTCTCCAAGCGGGTGTAAAATTAATGTACACAACGGAAAATACTGAACGCGAAAATGAAGAATTTGGCCCTGTCTGACTACCCCCTAAAGCAGATCTTAGGATCTTTTGATGGTGATATTATCTCCTCCTTCTTGCTATTTAACATATAAATTACAACGTAAACATAAATAAATGATTAAGGGAACTACTAACTACAAAATGATAAATCCTGTTTCTACTTATACATTTATTCTAGATTAAAACCCATTTATATATTACAAATGTTTATATATCAATGTCCAATCCATTGGACATGAAGAGATGCAAATGAATTTCCTAACTAGTACGATTGATCAATTGCCCAAGTTTGCCCCCTTTTTATGGCTACGATATCTAATGTAAATACCGCGAGATGACTGACATCATCTATGTATCAGACACTAGAAGGAACTACTTTCATAGATGATCTACAATGGTGTGCAACCTCAGTGGAAATAAAATTTACGTGATCACAGCTGTTTAGCTTTATAGCCCTAATAAGCCGAAGCAATTAGCAAATATCACAGTATGTACTGTGCCCAGTGCGTCGGAGTGATGGTTCTCAAATGGCTCTGAGCACTATGGGACTTAACTTCTGAGGTCATCAGTCCCCTAGAACTTAGAATTACTTAAACCTAACTAACCTGAGGACATCATACACATCCATGCCCTAGGCAGGATTCGAACCTGCGACCGTAGCGGTCGCGCGGTTCCAGACTGAAGCGCCTAGAACCGCACGGCCACTCCGGCCGGCGATGGTTCTCGTACACGTCTGCGATGACAGAAGAACTCCAGCCACAAAATATAAAACAAATTCATTCAAACAGTAGGCAGGCAGAAGACGGTCCTCTGACTATTACAATTTAATACTGTCTTTTCTCTGTGTGCTCTACAGACGAGAAACGCGAACTCCCAGCCACAAGGACGGAGTTCAGACAATGTCTCAACGTGAGTATAGACAGAAGACGTGCTCTCAATCACTGAACACTACTAACTCAACGATGACTCCCTACCCGGAGGCGAAGTCCAGAATCGTATAAGTCCGCAACAGTACAGTGCCTAACCGTTCTAATAATAAAATCCCCTGAGAGCAAATACAGCAAGTCCGTCTGTAGCAAAAAAGTTGATATGAGCCACCATCAGACACGGGAGCTGAAAACAGAAGACCTCTTTCTCTCCATCACTGGCTTCCCAGCTAAGCTCGGCTCCCCTCCCTCGTAACTGCAGAAGGCGAATCATATTCTTGAAATCACGGAATATTCTCCCTCTCTACAGATTCTTCCGAACGCCGACCAACCATATTTTAGTCTTTTGGTGTCCAACGCAGAATGTTTGCGAGGAAATACCTATCTTCGATAATTAGGAATACACACAATGTTACACTTCTCAGAGTAAACATCGAAATTGCATGATTTCTGAGGTAATGTTTCCTCGTTCCTCTATGCTGCGTCCAAGATTTTCAGAGTTTCCGAAGTACTATCCCGTTATCCTCCCGGCTCCGATACAATATCGGCCGGCCGCCGCTGTATTGTGCTTCAGCGCTCAGGTGCCCCGACCGTCCGTCTTGGGTTACTTTCTGTGTTAAGCAGGACCAACACACCTGTGCAGGCTTTTCCATCCAGGGCTTGAGTTACGCCTGCTGTTTCATTTCCACTGGCGTTCCAACATCTACTAGTATAGGCAATCATTCATTATGCCCTTATGATAATAAAGACACTCCATTACCTTTCATGCAATAAGTGTTAACAACTATTTACAAGGTGTACGTGACAATGTCAGTATTCTTTAAATATTCATATATACGATGTACAACCTATCAAATGATAGCTGATTCCGGTTGTAAATCACGGCAAAGTATGTAAATGAGTGCTTGTAAAGTGCGAAATTATAGCCACCTTACAAACTCACTTTAGAGTGAACAGTTAATTTATTCTCTGTTGGTCCATCATGGACTGGGGACATCGGCTGGTTAAGTGGTTGTCAGTTCATCAACAGCCGTGTAACTAGAGATGTCATTTTATTTTATTTTGACGGCTACCTGTTTCAGCATCAGGTTCTTGTATGAAGCACTAGTGTAACGATTGAATTCACTACAACCAGTGATTTATGGCTCTATATGACGTTTTCGTTTGTTGGAGAGATGTATATGGGTTATGAATATGGCATAATGAAATGCTGATAGTTGTAGCCTTCAAAACAAACTAAAATAACATCTTAAGTGTTGTTGGTGAAGTTTATTGACACTGACATTCAATTTACTCGTCTCAGAACGCGGTAACGTACACTTCTAAATTGACCAAAACAGACTGTGGCCAATGAACGCCGTATCTGCATTCATGTAACTAAATGCTTCACCTACTTGACCAACCACGAGTCTTAAATGATTTTCCGTAAGTTGCTAGAATATACTCTCTAAAAAGGACAGACAAAATTTGGCTGATAGTATCTGCACATGTCTAAAAACGTAAGAAAGTTGCAGTTACGATTAAAGTAAACCGTGGGAGGTTAAAGACCAGTTCAATGTTGCTACTTTGAAAGCCTACCGTTTTTGTTGCTTTTACTTCTGCATGGGCAGAATTCAATTGACGTGAATGTATCATTCATCGAATACTATATGAAATCGTTGACGCTGGACATTCAAGTTTCTATAGTGGCCAACACTCATGCTACTCCCTCTGGTACAATATTTGCGGTTCGGCCTGGGTATTTATATAATAAATTAATTAGGTAAGTCTTTAATAACTCAGCACAGTGGAAAACGCAATGGGAGGGGGCACGCAATCAAACGAGAAAGATGAATCAAAGCATTTGCACCACTGTCTGCCACGAGCAGTAACCAAATGGGTTCATGATTTAGAGAGTGACTGAGTCAGTGTTGTTTTCGGGGTAAAACCATACAGGACTCCATTGTCAGGTGGAATCAGGTGACTGAAATTACTAGAGTCGACAATAGTGGGGATGGGATAACAATGTGCAACATGAAATAAATAAACACGTTCGTGTACATTCCTTTGCCAAAGGCTCTCGGTAATCGAACAAAATTTGAAGGTGACCAATGTGTCATTAATTATACAGAACAAATTAACGGGGTGGAACAACGAGTTCCGTCTCTTCACCTATTCTTCTGAACCAAAGAAAGAGAAAAATAGATTTACTCTGTCCTTATAACAGAAGGACAGAGTTGGACTTAGAGCTGGACTTTATTTTCTTTGCTACCTCGACAAAGAGGATACATTAGCTCGAAGTCTGTGCACACTAATACTAAATCAATAAAATCTTAAGAAATTCAAATAAAAGAAATGACAAGTAATTACGTGTGAAATATGACCCATTCTGGTCCATTATTGTTAAAAAAAAGCATGAAACTCAAATACTTAACAAATCACTAAAACTCATCAACATAACATAATAAAAAGTTACGTAATATTCAGTTAATTCTATTAAATATTTATGGGATGTACCCCGTGTCAGCTTCACTAGAACATGTGTTGATGATCATTTATTGACACTACAAGGGAATAACTAACCATATGGTACTCTCGTGAGGTCGTCCAACATAAAATTAGAGAGGTGGTTGTCGCCTAAACACCGTTCTTTTAATCAACATACCTCTACTATAGCGCAATTTGTTCAGACCATCATCTAACATCTAAAAATATCACGATCACATTATCAGTTAAGTTACATTCACATCAATATACGATGTTGTTGTTGTTGTGGTCTTCAGTCCTGAGACTGATTTGATGCAGCTCTCCATGCTACTCTATCCTGTGCAAGCTTTTTCATCTCCCAGTACCTACTGCAACCTACATCCTTCTGAATCTGCTTAGCGTATTCATCTCTTGGTCTCCCTCTACGATTTTTACCCTCCACGCTGCCCTCCAATACTAAATTGGTGATCCCTTGATGCCTCAGAACATGTCCTACCAACCGATCTCTTCTTCTGGTCAAGTTGTGCCACAAACTTCTCTTCTCCCCAATCCTATTCAATACTTCCTCATTAGTTATGTGATCTACCCATCTAATCTTCAGCATTCTTCTGTAGCACCACATTTCGAAAGCTTCTATTCTCTTCTTGTCCAAACTATTTATCGTCCATGTTTCACTTCCATACATGGCTACACTCCACACGAATACTTTCAGAAATGACTTCCTGACACTTAAATCAATACAGGATGTTAACAAATTTCTCTTCTTCAGAAACGCTTTCCTTGCCATTGCCAGCCTACATTTTATATCCTCTCTACTTCGACCATCATCAGTTATTTTGCTCCCCAAATAGCAAAACTCCTTTACTACTTTAAGTGCCTCATTTCCTAATCTAATTCCCTCAGCATCACGATGTAAATACAAAAAAAGGCAATCACTCACTTTTTTGAAATAGTTATTTATTCATTCCATGAACCGGTTTTCGAACCTTTTCAGGCTCATCTTCAGATGGTTTTCCAGGAGTTACGTAGCTATTCCCAGCATAGCAATTGGTTGATTTGGAGAAACAGCGAAGTCATCGATCCCATCGGATTAGGGAAGGACGAGGAAGGAAGTCGGCCGCGCCCTTTCAACGGAACAATCCCGGCATTTGCCTGAAGCGACTTAGAGAAATCACGGAAAACCTACATCAGGATGGCCGGACGCGGGTTTGAACCGTCCTCCTCCCAAATGCGAGTCCACTTTGCTAACCATTGCGTCACCTCACTCGGTCAAGCATACCGGTGGGTGCTGGCTCTGTGACAAGAATACGGAACACGCATTAATGCATCGCCATGAGTAGTGCTTATCTGTCGATTTGGATCCAAAATTTAGTTTTGTACTTATCTTCGCAGTAAGTACAAAACTAAATTTCGGATCAAAATTGACAGATAAACAGCACTCATGGTGACGCATTAAAGCATGTTCCATCTTCTTGTCACAGAGCCAACACTCAGTATTATGTTTGAAATAGCTAGGTAACTTCTTGAAAACCTTGTGAAGATGAGAGTGAAAAGGTCCGAAAACTGGTTCACGGAATGAATAAAAATTTAAAAAAAGTGATGGTTGCAGTTTTATATATTTACATTGAATAAACAATCCAGGTTCTAAAATATCGTTATACAGTCTCACAATATTAAAACTTTATCACAAGGTAAAATATCATTAAATTGGCAATCGTGTGTGAGCAACAGAAAATGTGAGAAAATTGCAAACATAATATGTTTAATAGCTGGAGGCAGTAGTTCCATAGAACATCAAGCAAAGTGGCGTCTGGTGTTTACGCATGTGCCTGGAACAGACCATAACAACCTCCGATCAAGCGATTAAAAAAAAAGCACTCCATCTTCAGGCCACGAGTGGCCTACCGGGACCATCCGACCGCCGTGTCACCCTCAGGGGAGGATGCGGATAGGAGCTGCGTGGGGTCAGCACACCGCTCTCCCGGTCGTAATGATGGTATTCTTGACCGAAGCCGCTACTATGTGGTCGAGTTTCTGCTCAATTGGCATCACGAGGCTGAGTGCACCCCGAAAAATTGTAACAGCGCATGGCGGCCTGGATGATCACCCATCCAAGTGCCGACCACGCCCGACAGCGCTTAACTTCGGTGATCTTACGGGAACCGGTGTGTAGCCACTGCGACACGGCCGCGGCCGTTGCCCCAGTCAAGAGATACCCTTTAAAATATACCCATATACCGGACTGGTTAAAAGCTAAGTCGAGAGCAACCTCTGTTTCACTAGTTACAATTACAGAACAATAATCCGAGTCGTCTCATGTGCTGCTCTTACATAGTACATTGCCTGACAAAAAGATTAAACTGGCGAACACACCGAACTGTAGAGCCATGACACACAAACTGTTAAACATCACTATAAGCGTAACTCAAAAGAAATTCGTAACACAGTTATTTAACATGAACAAAAACAAAGTTACACTGAAAGAACAACAGCGGTATCACTCAGTCCAAGTTAACACGTAAAAGACAAATGACTCATACAACTGAATAACTGGCAGAACAGAGTACAGAATACTATCCAAGCATCATTTTAATATTTCATTTTAAGGAATTTAAAAATATCACATAGATTTTAGTTAGCGAATCACTCATATTTAACGTCACACGCAAACACAGGACTAACATCTGTTACCGTAGGGGAGGACTTGCTTCCTTTCTGTACAAGAGTCAAGGAAGTGCGATCCAAATGCAGATTGGATTTCTGCCTAGTTGTAACTGACTGAAAACTAATTCTTGGGAATAAGCTGATATTGTTAGTAAGAAACGCAAGTAAAGTACACTCCTGGAAATGGAAAAAAGAACACATTGACACCAGTGTGTCAGACCCACCATACTTGCTCCGGACACTGCGAGAGGGCTGTACAAGCAATGATCACACGCACGGCACAGCGGACACACCTGGAACCGCGGTGTTGGCCGTCGAATGGCGCTAGCTGCGCAGCATTTGTGCACCGCCGCCGTCAGTGTCAGCCAGTTTGCCGTGGCATACGGAGCTCCATCGCAGTCTTTAACACTGGCAGCATGCCGCGACAGCGTGGACGTGAACCGTATGTGCAGTTGACGGACTTTGAGCGAGGGCGTATAGTGGGCATGCGGGAGGCCGGGTGGACGTACCGCCGAATTGCTCAACACGTGGGGCGTGAGGTCTCCACAGTACATCGATGTTGTCGCCAGTGGTCGGCGGAAGGTGCACGTGCCCGTCGACCTGGGACCGGACCGCAGCGACGCACGGATGCACTCCAAGACCGTAGGATCCTACGCAGTGCCGTAGGGGACCGCACCGCCACTTCCCAGCAAATTAGGGACACTGTTGCTCCTGGGGTATCGGCGAGGACCATTCGCAACCGTCTCCATGAAGCTGGGCTACGGTCCCGCACACCGTTAGGCCGTCTTCCGCTCACGCCCCAACATCGTGCAGCCCGCCTCCAGTGGTGTCGCGACAGGCGTGAATGGAGGGACGACGAATGGAGACGTGTCGTCTTCAGCGATGAGAGTCGCTTCTGCCTTGGTGCCAATGATGGTCGTATGCGTGTTTGGCGCCGTGCAGGTGAGCGCCACAATCAGGACTGCATACGACCGAGGCACACAGGGCCAACACCCGGCATCATGGTGTGGGGAGCGATCTCCTACACTGGCCGTACACTACTGGTGATCGTCGAGGGGACACTGAATAGTGCACGGTACATCCAAACCGTCATCGAACCCATCGTTCTACCATTCCTAGACCGGCAAGGGAACTTGCTGTTCCAACAGGACAATGCACGTCCGCATGTATCCCGTGCCACCCAACGTGCTCTAGAAGGTGTAAGTCAACTACCCTGGCCAGCAAGATCTCCGGATCTGTCCCCCATTGAGCATGTTTGGGACTGGATGAAGCGTCGTCTCACGCGGTCTGCACGTCCAGCACGAACGCTGGTCCAACTGAGGCGCCAGGTGGAAATGGCATGGCAAGCCGTTCCACAGGACTACATCCAGCATCTCTACGATCGTCTCCATGGGAGAATAGCAGCCTGCATTGCTGCGAAAGGTGGATATACACTGTACTAGTGCCGACATTGTGCATGCTCTGTTGCCTGTGTCTATGTGCCTGTGGTTCTGTCAGTGTGATCATGTGATGTATCTGACCCCAGGAATGTGTCAATAAAGTTTCCCCTTCCTGGGACAATGAATTCACGGTGTTCTTATTTCAATTTCCGGCAGTGTATATATACATAGAGGCCAATGACAGAGTACCCAGTCTAATGAACAGGGGTCGACAAAAGGTTCGCGGACTTACATCACCTACCGCCCGTTTCTGAGCCTAAAATATCGTTTGGGAATGGGAAGAGTGCCCCAAAATATAGTATCATACGTCATAAGCGAATGAAAGTAAGCAAAGTAGACTACTTTTCGTGCCGAACTATCACTTACTTCAGATACCGTTCGAATGGTAAAAATGGCAGCATTAAGTCTTTGAACAAGATCCTGAATGTGGGCTTTCCACGACAGTTTACTATCCGTCTGAACACCTAGAAATTTGAATTGTCCAGCTTCACTATCATATGCCCATTCTGTGAATCTGAAACGTCGTGTTCTGTTGGGATTGCGCGTTAGAAATTGTAAAAAATGAATCTTACTGTGATTTAGCGTCAGTTTATTTTCTACAAGCCATGAAATTGTCACGAACTGCACGATTTGAAACAGTGCCAACGTTGCACACAACATCCTTTACTACCAAGCTAGTGTCATAAGTAAACAGAAATGTGTAAGAGTCACCTATAATACTAGTAAACAAAAAGCTTTGCGGGCACCCCACACGTTTATTGGGGAATTTGAGATCGATCATGTATCAATTTCGTACCCTAACTACAAAGAAATTTTTAATTTCCAAATTAGCAAAGGCGCTAATATTGATTCCGCCCATTACTTAACGCGAATAACAGTAAAACTTCAACCTCAAAAACACTTCAAAGCAAAAAATGTTGTCCCAAAATTTGACACTTCTAAAATAGCCGCACCCCTGACAATCGAACTTAACCAAACACAATCCACCAATTGGCAAAGCCTAAAAGAAAACTTTATCACAACAGCACAAAATTTAATTCCGCTTCGAAAGAAACAAAAACACCCATGGTGCAACGTGTGTTGTGAGACATCAGTTAAGTCTTACGCATCAGGCACTCAAAAATTGGAATAGTAACAAAGCTGAAAATACCTACAACACCTTTCTAACTGTAAGAAAAGAAACATTTAATTAATCCGACAGACCAAAAGAAACTACGAAAATGCCCAACTTTTCGAAATTGAAAAAGACTTCCAGAAGAACAATACAAGAAACTTTTATAAAACATTCAAAACAAAACTAACAAACACCAACCTCAAAGAATTCGCTTCAAAAATGAAAATGGCTCTCAACAACCAGGAAAATTGTAGTGCACTTGCTAATTATATTGAAAAACTATTAAACTTTCCAGAAGCATCTAATAAACTCCAACCACAGCAAACTAATAACACCAACCCTAACCCTAAAGAACCTGACGAAATCGAAATAATTAAACAAATTAAGAGACTTAAAAACAATAAAGCATCCGGAGAAGACGGTATAATTGCAGAACTACCAAAATCAGCTGACCCTAACACTATAAAAGAGATCAGACTACTAATAGGTCATATTTGGAAAACTGAGAAAATAACTGAGGACTGGAAAACTTCACTAATTCGTCCGTTACATAAAAAAGGGGATAGAACCGATGTTAATAACTACCGAGGAATTTCTCTTCTACCGGTCACATACAAATTTCTCTCGCAATGTTTATTTGATCGAGCCCAAGAACTGTTAGTACATAGAATTGGTGAATACCAAGCAGGCCTTAGACCAAACAGATCCTGTCCGGAACTAGTTCTTAATATAAAACTAATGCTTGGCACCAAAGGATTTCTGATAACAATATTGTATGTACATTTGTGGATTTTATAAAGGTCTTCGACTCAGTTGATCGTGAATCTCTTTTGCAAATTTTAAAGGAACAAGAACTAGATAACAAAAATCTAGCACTGATTAGGGAAACGTTAAGTGACACTAGCTCCGAAGTTAAATTCATGGGTGAAATTCCTGAACCATTTGATATAAAGACTGGTGTTAGAAGGGAGATGGACTCTTCTCATTAATGTTTAACCGTGTTTTGGAAAAGCTAATTACGGAATGCTGAGAGCAAAAGTCGAGTCATAAATAGAGCAATCAATCAACTTAGGAGGATGTAATATTAGAGTAGATTGCTTCGCCTTTGCAGATGATGTGGATGATTTGGCAATTTTAACTAGGTATATTACCACAGCTCAAAAACAAGTTTAAATTCTTAAAGAAGTTACGGAAAAAGTAGGATTACAAATATTATTCGAAAGTGTACGACTGCGACAAACAAGCACCAAAGTTTTAGAACAAAAAATATGGAAAAATAAAAAGGTTTTCTCAATTTAGATACTTGGGGGGAATCATACAAGAGGCCGGCCGAAGTGGCCTTGCGGTTAAAGGCGCTGCAGTCTGGAACCGCAAGACCGCTATGGTCGCAGGTTCGAATCCTGCCTCGGGCATGGATGTTTGTGATGTCCTTAGGTTAGTTAGGTTTAACTAGTTCTAAGTTCTAGGGGACTAATGACATCAGCAGTTGAGTCCCATAGTGCCCAGAGCCATTTGAACCAATCATACAAGAAAACAGCGTGGAAAAAGCTACAAACGAAGATCGCTGTCACAAAATGGCAACTGCTTTCAGATTAACACAAAATATTTGTAATAGAAAATCACTTTATAAATGCAGTAAAGATAGGCATTACAGCACTGTGATCAAGCCTGGATGACTTTATGGAGCACGAACTTTAATTTTAGATAGAAAGAGGGTATTGAAGAAATTTAAATGAAAGAATGATTATTAGGAGAATATTAGGTCCCAAAATTACTGATGCAGAAACTTATAGGCTGAGAAGTAATAAGTAAATAGAATAATACACAGACATACATGGTGACATGAGAATACGAAGACTTAAATTTTATAGGCACATTAAAAGAATCGAACCCACTAGGGTGACAAAACAAATAGTAGAATTCTACGAAAACAGAAGTAAGGCCAAAACTGAGCCTATTAAATGGATCGCTGTGATTAAGGAGGATCTTAAACTAGTCGGTATGACTCAGGCAGACGTTACAGATAAGAAACATTCACAAGAAAGATATTTTAATTGGAAAGTTTGTCAGAGGGAAATTAGAAAAAGGACTGGAACACTGTGGTCTGATGAAAGAAAGAGACTTCATTCTGAAAGGATGAAGCGAAGTGGGCACAAAGGAAGGCCAACCATCAAAAGTGACACTGATGGGTTGCACCTCTCGTGGCCCTATTTGGCCCATACGTGAATAATAACCAGAGGTCATGTCATTTATATAACGAAGGAACTAGATTGGCCCCAGCACTGATCCCTGGTGCACACCCCATTTAACCGTGCCCCACTGACCATGGTAACCATAATCCAAACTCCTGTTCCAGCAGAGTCATTGTCTCTATGTGTTGCTGCTCCACTTCGCTACAAGCGTGGCTTTACGTATTCCATGTCCACCTCATGGCACAGAACACCGGAGTACATTGTTTCTATTGAGTAACTGTGATCCTATGCGGCCCTGGACGTGAGTTCTCGTTGCCTTTCGCAAGGCAGGTGTGGGCGTGTACGCCCCCAGAATACTGTCCTTGGATTGGTGGACGCGCCCCTTGTGTCAGCCGGGTGTCTTGACAGGTAATCCTTGCCGGCGACCTGCTGCGTGTGACATCAGCGCCAGCTTGTGCTGTTCCGAAGGACAGTGGTAGTGGGAAATCCATTGGCGACGACCCCCCCCCCCCCCCCCTCCCACGGCCGAGAAGGTCAGCGAGGATGAATGGAGTTGCTCAAGGTCGCAGAGCACGCCCCTCAGCGTTTCTCGAAAAAATGTAAGCAGAACAGAACAGAATGGTTCGAATGGCGCTAAGCACTGTGGGACTTAACATTTGAGGTCATCAGTCCCCTAGGCTTAGAACTACTTAAACCTAACCAACCTAAGGAAATCACACACATCCATTCACGAGGCAGGATTCGAACCTGCGACCGTAGCAGCAGCGCGGTTCCGGACTGAAGCGCCTTGAACCGCTCGGCCACAGCGGCCAGCGCAGAGCAGAACTGGCAAGAGTTGTACATTTATAAATAAAGCTTATCTGGAACAAAGTAAATTTAAGATTATTTCATACGTGAAAATTTATACAAGAGAGCTTTTTAATATGGGTAACATTCCATCACAGACAGAATGCTACAATAAGAATACAAGCATGAATCTCTTCATGTACTTCAAATATATTTGAAAGTCAATTTAAGAGCAAGTTTGTATATTACGCTGAATATTTCAACGACTACTTTATAAATTTTTAACACTTTGTCAAATTCCTTTCAACATGTTTCACACCATATAAGCAAACACTAAAGACTACGCTAAAGACAACACACTGCTGTCAAACCCAAAATAACTATCTATGTATAGCTATATAATGGTCCAAATCAGGACAAATGTATTTTAATCAGATAACAATTTTGACGTACATGTACACTGAAGAGCCAAAGAAACTGGTACACCTGTCCAATATTGTGTAGCGCCGCCGCGAGCACGAAGAGGTATCGCAACACGACGTGGGGTAGACTCGATGAATGTCTGCAGTAGTGCTGGAGTGAATTGGCACCATAAATCCTGCAGGGCTGTCCACAAATCCGTAAGAGCACGAGGGGGTGGAGATCTCTTCTGAAGAGCACGTTTGAAGGCATCCCAGATGTGCTCAATAATGTTCATGTTTGGGGAGTTTGGTGCCGAGCGGAAGAATTTAACTCACAAGAGTGTTCCTGGAGCCCCTCTGTTGCATGTCTGGGGTTACGTATTGTCCTGCTGGAATTGCCCAAGTCCGTCGAAATGCACAATGGACATCAATAGATGCAGGTGATTAGACATAACGCATATGTACATGCCACATGTCAGAGTTGTACCTAGACATAAAACAGAGGTCCCATATCACTCCAACTGCATACACCCCACAGCCTTACAGAGCATCCACCAGTTTCAACAGTCCCCTGCTGACACGCAGGGTCCATGGATTCATGAGGTTGTCTCCATACCCGTACACGTCCATCCACTAGATACAAGTTGAAACGATACTCGTCCTACCAGGCAATATGTTTCCAATCATCAACAGTCCAATGTCGATGTTGATGGGCCCAGGCGAGGCGTAAGGTTTTGTGTCGTGCAGTCATCAAGTGTACACGAGTGGGCCTTCGGCTCCGAAAGCACATATCGATGATGTTTCGTTAAATGGTTCGCACGCTGACACTTGTTGATGGCCCAGCATTGAAATCTGCAGCAATTTGCGGAAGGGTTGCCCTTATGTAATTCTGAACGATTCTCTTCAGTCGTCGTTGGTCCCGTTCTTGCAGAATCTTTTTCCGGCCGCAGCGATGTCGGAGATTTGATGTTTTACCGGATTCCTGATATTCACGCGGCATTCGTGAAATCGTCGACTTTAAAAATGGCTCTGAGCACTATGGGACTTAACATCTGATGTCATCAGTCCCCTAGAACTTAGAACTACTTAAACCTAACTAACCTAAGGACATCACACACACCCATGCCCGAGGCAGGATTCGAACCTGCGACCGTAGCAGCAGCGCGTTTTCGGACTGAAGTGCCTAGAACCGCTCGGCCACAGCGGCCGGCTGGTCGTAAGCGAATATCACCGTTTCATCGCTACCTCGGAGATGCTGTGCCCTATAGCTGGTGCGCCCACTATGACACCACGTACAAACTCACTCAGATCTTGATAAACTGCCATTGTAGCAGCAGTAACCGATCTAACAACTTGTTGTTTTGCATAGGTGTTGCCGACGTCAGCGTCGTATTTTGCCTGTTTACATATCTCTTTATTTGCATACTCATGCCAGTACCTGTTTCTTTGGCACTTCTGTGTAACAACACAAATTCCAATTAATGTAGAGATATCACTGATATAGTACACAAAAATACACTAAACAAATTTGACAGTATTACAGAGGTAACAGCAAGAGACACAACATAAAACTCCGTCGGCGAAGCCACCCCACCAGTCAACGAGCGCCTTATGTCCCTCTGGTGAGCGTGCCCAGTTGCAGCATTCACATTCGTTACGATCAGTAACTCCTCTCTCACACAGTTACCTTCTCCTTTCCCTTCAAGTGTGCTACGCTCTGGCAGTACTTCGTAATTACTTGTTTGATAGTCACCAGCCTACTACGGACTGCATTACTTTACATTAATCTGACAAAAACGAAATCATGAGTGACAAGCTTGTTAACATATACTACATGTGGAAATAATACTCTAGTGACGCTAGCTAGCAAAGGCTAACATGTATTTTCAATCCACGATACTCATTTAATCATTACACTTAAGAAAACTGCATTGCACTATGTGGAGTACATTTCCAAAGCGCCTCTCTCATTGTTTCCTTGTAATGTGGATGTCTCCTTAAATATGTATTGTAAATATGGCAGGATAACCACGTACCACAGTGGCACACCTAACCTCTGAAATCAAACCTTTCACAAAAGGAGGTCCATTTTCTATTTACTTACAAACTGCTTAAGTTCTGCCTCAACAAGTGCGGCAAAATGCACGTTTTATTTATTTACTAGCACTTATTTACAAGTTCAGTCTCTTCAAAGTCTGGAATATGATTCACAGTGTAGTTAAACGAAAAGGGAGACATTTTATGATTTCTCTTTTTTTTTTGTATTGGATACAGGATGGATAACGAGTGTTAACACAATCACTATCGAAGAGCTTACCCACCACCAACACGTTAATAACCTACTCATGTCGCCAACAAAATTTTCTCTTTCAGTTGAGTTAAAGTTGTCCTTGGTTAGCTCAATTCGAACATTAAAAATTAATTGTACTTTTGCATCATAATAACTAGCAAGAATATATTGCCGAGATCACGAATAGATCGCAAATTCAGAACAAACCAGAACGTTACCACTGTGGCTGCGAAGGCCAGAACAGAAAATAAAGAAATAGGTCAGAAATGTGGATGAACCTGCTCTACTGCCCCATATGGTTATATCCACTCACACATCAATCAACATAAACACCTTATATTTGTACACGTGTGCTCACTTCACTGAGTATCTATTGACCAACCTTTGGTAACGACGCATTACATATACTTCACCTCCATCCTTTAGTGTCCTCATTTTCATGCTGTATCCATCTGCTATGGAATACCGTGGCTGAGGGAGAGCAGTGGGGCAAGAAATTCATTCATACTTCATATGTAATCCGTTTGCTACAGGCTCTCACATCACACTCCCATCTTTGAAACGTCTATGCATACACAACATCTATCTCTACAAACACAATTTGACATAGGATTACAATCTGATTTTATAAGCATTATTTTAATCGTACCACACTTTTTCATATTAAACCAATATAAGATAATCATTACTTCATACATTTTCTAAAGTTATGTAACGGCTACAGGGCATCCTTATTTGTTACTACATCTTAGCTAACTTCACATGTTTATACTCCCTGCTTTTCGATGTTATGGTCACTCCACATCAGCCTGGTTCCTCTAAAGTCTAAACAGCTATTTGGTTATCATTCATTCCTTGTGTCTACAGTGTCTGCGATATAACCTTCTCTGAAACATAACATCTAACGCATCCTCTATCCTCAGGGTTTCTTTGACCCATTCATCTTCATCCCTCTATTCCCTTCTACATTCTGTATATTCTCCAGGTTCCTTCGCCTGAATCCAGCGCTTGCTCAGCACCACAAAGCGAGCTCCATGGATACCATTCTTCCATGGGCAGAACTGCACGGGGTAAAAAAGCACGCACAAAAAATCCCTTGGCGCGATTGAAATAACATTCCCTTCAACAAACTACTCTTTAAACCGCAAGTCAAATATTCTCAAGTGCTCCACTACGCGGTATAAGAGTTTCTTAAAATCCAATCAATACATGCCACTCTATTCCTTGACACCGAATCGAGCACAATGTTACTGAATTTGTGCATTTCATACTTCGAAAACACCGAGATCAAACAAAAAGGCTCGACCTGCTCTATTACGCTTCACACTTTGAACGGTTTCACGTTCGATATATGGTGCAATCCGTATGATTTCTTACCTCTAAGCGTTTCAACTTCTACCTGCAGCTGTGGCAACACTCTTTGTACGCAGAAAGGTCCTACATCGACAAGAAGAATTTACTGGTCAAAAATCAATGTTTCTTAGATAACTTATGCCCTGTGATCAAAATTTTGTTTTCTTCCTTTAACACCAGATCACCTATTGATCCCTTCCTGATTGTCCTTGATTCGTTTTATTGCCATACTGGCGATTTCTGAATGTAACTGTTTACCACTTGGTGGAAAGTCTACCAAATCCCTCACTGTATGAGATAGTGTTCAATTTTTAAGTAGGCTGTTTAGGTTCTTATATTGGTAACGCCGCCGTCACGTAGCGCTCTGTATGAAAATCACTGGCTGTGCTGTGTGCAGTCTGTGGCTCGTTTGCATTGTTGTTCGCTATTGTAGTGTTGGGCAGCTGGATGTTAACAGTGCGTAGCGTTGCGCAGTTGGTGGTGAGCCGCCAGCAGTAGTGGATGTGGGGAAGTGAGATGGCGGATTTTTGAGAGCGGATAATCTGGACGTGTGTCCATCAGAAACAGTATATTTGTAAGAATGGATGTCATGAACTGCTATATATATTATGACTATTAAGGTAAATACATTGTTTGTTCTCTATTAAAATCTTTCATTTGCTAACTATGCCTATCAGTAGTTAGTGCCTTCCGTAGTTTGAATCTTTTATTTAGCTGGCAGTAGTGGCGCTCGCTGTATTGCTGTAGTTCGAGTAACGAAAATTTTTGTGAGGTAAGTGATTTGTAAAAGGTATAGGTTAATGTTAGTCAGGGCCATTCATTTGTAGGGATTATTGAAAGTCAGATGGCATTGTGCTAAAAAATATTGTGTGTCAGTTTAAGCACAGTCATGTATAATTTTTCTAAGGGGACGTTTCAAGTTCTTCAGCCCTGCTATCGGACCCATACCAGTAGCTCCACGTTGTATCTTGTTAATCACGCCTAGAACTCCTGTAAGAACAAACCCCAACTAAGACGATGTCAGTTGCAGTAAATAAGCCCCCTCGAACTCTCGTTTTTTGTAAATGCAGTGTCGGCATTTTCTTTCCTGCACCACAACAAATAAAAACATCCTCACGTATCACTGAATCCTGACTCCCAGAGTCAAAAACACAAGGAACAATTACGTTATTAACAATTACTCTGTCTGTCACACACTTGAAGGAATCCAGCTCTTCTTTCTCTTGAAGCAAATTAGCTCTTATTTCCCCATAATATAACTATGTACAACGCCTCTTTCTACCTATATTACACTCAGACTCGGTGTTCACTTCCCTTAGTCATCTCATATCATTCGTCTCCTCTTGATTTCTAACACTGTCATGTGGATCAGCCGACAGCATTTCAACGATCTGTGGTGTGTCCGCAGTCAGTTTCCATGACAACCTAATCTATGATACATATGAAGACGCTGCTGGTTCCGCCACCTCTGCTTCCGCACCAGTGACTAAAATTATGGTTTTGTACAAAACGTGACCTCCTATCTCTCCGATCTCTCTCTCCATCATACGAATGCACATTTTCGTCTCTTCTCATTTGATTTTATTCATTTAGGTCCATGTCATTAGTCAGTTCTCATAAGAAATGCTAGAATGACACTACGTCTTGGATGTTTCGTCCAGCAATGACTATGTCTCTCTGCGACTTATACGGCAACTTTGTTCAACATGTTGTTATGGTCTTCAGTCCAAAGACTGGTTTGATGCAGCTCTGCCTGCAACTTGTATTGGTACGTAGGAAAAACCTAGGATAACCGCTGTAAGCTTCCGATAAAGGTATATTTTGCTACGCCGGAAAGCGGATAACAAATGATAAAAAAAATTATTCATTTTTTTGTCAATTAATAGAGATACTCTGTCTTTAGATCTCGAGTGGAGAAGACGTATTTTTTGTAAGATGTGTGTGGTAGCCATTTGTGTTGCCCGAGTAATAATGATTCTTTGTGCAAAACCACGAAAGTTTTCCCTTCTTCCGCGCAATACATAGATGTCATCTCACGTGTGCAGCCTGTATGCATATATGGAAGAAGTCCGATAAATGAAAATTACATTACCGACACTTTATTATTTTTATTTATTTTTTATTTTTTTAACGTCCCGTCGACAACGAGGTCATTAGAGACGGAGCGCAAGCTCGGGTTAGGGAAGCATGGGGAAGGAAATCGGCCGTGCCCTTTCAAAGGAACCATCCCGGCATTTGCCTGAAACGATTTAGGGAAATCACGGAAAACCTAAATCAGGATGGCTGGAGACGGGATTGAATCGTCGTCCTCCCGAATGCGAGTCCAGTGTGCTAACCACTGCGCCACCTCGCTCGGTATTATTACCGACACGGTGACGAAGAATAACTTTTGCGGCGCCGGAAGAAGAAGCACCCAACAGGAATTTGTAGGTCTCTACAATATGAAAGTAAGTTTGACGTTAAAACGGACACAAAGTCATAAATATAAAAAGTCCAAAATTTGGGCATTAAGTGAAAATAATTGATTTCTGTTATTCTCTTTATTTATGTACCCTTTTTTCTTATTATTGTTAAATATTTATACATATATATATATGTATACATATATATAAATTTGCACAACTGCCGACCTGGTGACAGGACATTGAGAAAGCCATGAAATCAGTTGTGTAAATTATTTTAAATTATTTATGACATTGTATAAGATTTTTTTGCATGTACTAATTATTTTCAAATTTTCGTGTGCAACATCACGACTGGGAGCAAAATAACCAGAACCAAAAATTCTTGTGGAGAAAACCAATTCAAAAAGGAAGCAAAAATAAACTTGCTTAGCTATATTTGGTATCGTCTCCTGCGTAATAATTAGAAGTACCTTTCCTTAATTTCCTTTCCTAAATACATTCTAGTGAATTTTTCAGAAATTTTTCGTAACGAGTGACGGGAGAAAATTTTGAAGTTTTTTGTGTTACAGCATTTCGTGAGTCATAAAAGTAGATAAAAAACGCTTGACGACACGTAAATCGAATGTTTAAATTCACAAAAATAATATATTTCAATTTTCTGTTTTCCAAAAATTTTAATTGTAATATTCAAACAAAATGGCACAAAAATCAGTTTTCATTATTGCTGACAATGGAGAAAACGCAATGAGCCAAGATGGCGTACAATTGCAGGATAGAACATCTGAAGTACCAGCGCCATGTCGACCACAATTAGTCGTATTTAATAGTTCTGAGATGAACATGACCGAAATAACAAGTGCTAGTGAGCTTTCACAGAGCTCTAACTTTCATGATACACTGATGACAACAGATGAAACTACATCACGTATCTCCGCGAGCAACATTCTGTTCGCACAGGAAAACATAGAAAGCGCAGATAACATGATTTTTGACGACACTTTACCGTCACCCATCACACGAAATTCAAATGCTGATCTGCAGAGTACAGTTGCCAACAACAGAAGTACATTAAATAGCACCCAAAATGACGCACTTGCCGCGATACTTAAAAAACTGGATAGTATGAACACCAATTACACCAATTTGCGAACAGACATAAATGCAAAATTTGACAGTTTGTCGCAAAACCTTACCATAGTCTCACAAGACATAAACCACATAAAACAAGAGCACAAAATTTTTTAAAGAGATTTTCAGGATAGTCACACAGCAGATAGTGATTTGACAAAGAATTTTCGCGAGGAGATGAATGTAAAATTTAAAGACATGGAAAAACAGCTAAAACAAGATGTACTTTACGAAGTAGACAGTGACATTACGGGTATAAAACAGAAATTAGACACTCTTAACGAGCAGAATTATACAATAGAGCAGCAAATAAAAGCGATGGAAGAGACACACAGGAACCTGGAAGCTACACAAACACAATTAACTTCCACAGTAAAGAACATCTCTACTGTAGTAAACAAACTGCACAAGGATTACGAAACTATACCAGCAGCAATAGGTGAACTCACAATAAAAGTAGCATCACTTGAAATCGAATCAGTCTGTGCCAAAAGCGAAAGAGACAAAATTAATGAAAATTTATCTGACGTAATTTCACTAGCTGAAGCAGGTACTTTAGACAAAACCAGTACCGCAGCGGAAAAGGTAGCGAAGGAATGTAAATTAATCAATTATGTAGTTGAAAGGGCTATTCGACAAAAGGAAAATGACATTATCTACAAATTGAACACCAATTTGCAAGCTACAGAGCACAGGATACGCAACTACATAGGTGAAACTGATTTAGATACACCAGTCGTACACATAAACAAAGTGCCAGCCACAGCAAACCGAAGTAATGTGTGCTTACAGATCATTGCAAACCCTACAGACAATGCCAATAGTAATGACAGAACACAGAGTGTAAGTTTACAGGGCATAACACCAGAATCAATACCTACGATAAGTGCAAATAATTATGACAGCTATGTAAACACAGCACAAAATACAAACAGCTATTCCATTATATTTGCTGAGGAAGGTCTATTAAGATACCGTCAATTTCCAACATTTACGAGTGAAGGTAAGAAGATGAATCCTGTTGTGTTTATTAGTGCTTTTCGACATGTATTTCCTAGAAATTGGACGGAAGCACAAAAGATCAGGTTTGTTGTGGGTACACGCAAGGCGATGTACGTCTGTGGGCGACCGTGGTAGCTGAGCGTTGTACCACATATTTACAATTTGAACGGGCATTTCTTGACAAATATTGGTCAGAAGCCGTACAGGAGAGACTTGGCGAGAGGTTTTTAACCCCGCCCCTTTTAATAGCAAATATTTTGAGAAGTATCTCAATAAAACACGTTACTGGACGAATCCTATTTCTCATGTAGATGTTTTAAAAATTTTAAAAAGTCGTTTGCCATGACACATTCGTGAAAAATTAATTACTACACCTGAGCACGACACAGAATATTTTCTATCCATTTTAGATTCAACCGACCTAATATATGAAGAGAAAGTAGTGTCAAATAGGGCGTCAGACAGCCAAACACCGCACCAACATAACTTGAATGGTCAATACAAAAAGCCAGACACGGACACACAGCAAAGCTGGTACGCGCAACCGCAAGGATACATTAACCGTGGTAATGGATACGGGAATGGAAATGGTAGGAACAAGAGATTTAAACAAAACCTTCCGCATAACAGGAACGATTAATTGAAAATAATTGATTTGTATTAATCTATTTATGTACCCTTTTTTCTTATTATTGTTATCCTTTGCAGGCCTCTTCATATCCGAGTAACTACTGCAACCTACATCCCTCTCAATCTGCTTCCTGTATTCATGTCTTGGTACGTCAGCATGCTTGTATCTTACTTATTCTTCTTTTGCCTTCTTTTCAGTATACAGGTTTGCATGCACAGGTGCATTGTATGGATGACATCTATTAGAGGGAATCCACTTACATCTTAGTCTAAGTTGCATGTTAAAAGTTTTGAGGTCTAATCATTCACACATTTACAGTTGACTCAGGTTCACTTAGTCCATCACCGCATAACGTGAGGTAGGTTGATGAAAAATGTGCTCAGTAATTCTTATATTGGAGAAAGGAAGGCACCAAGAATCAAGAACACTCAGGTCCGTAGAGAGTGGATTTCACACTGCCTTGAAGTGCCTTCGAACAAGTTGAGACAGAAATGGTTGCTCCGCCCCATTACTTTACCGCAAGGTTCCCAATGTTCTTTATCACTAATGAATCATTGACCATCTTCACGTATTTGTTCGAGTACCGAGAGTCTCTGGCAAACGAATGGACACGACTGTATTTATTTATTTCACGTTGCACATTTTTCCCATCCCCATTATACTGCTCTCAGTTATAAATCGCAAAAGCAGTGGCTCGTTATTTTCGGGTTACTATTCCTTGCTGTAGGGGCTGTGATTTTTGATATTTTGTCTAAACCAGCAAGGTAAAACAGAGGCCACTACTTCCACCACATCAAGTGGATTTAGTGCTCACGTACTCACACTGAGCCGTGAACACTTCCCAGTTCATCAATAGGGAATAATTGAAAATGATTATTACTATTACCGGTGCCATGCGTGCAATGGTCGTGCCAGGCGCGCGATATTGAATCTTTATTCTATCGTTAATGGGGCGAGACCTGCACGACCTTGTAGCAACCGTTATAGTTCTGCATTATTCTGTGACACTAGGGGTGATTTCACGTAATGAAAGGGAGAATGTAAGATTAAAGGACTCATTTATTAAACAGTTGAAAATTGAACAATAATACAACCAAATGGGGCTGGGGGAAGAAAGATTCGAGTTCAGCAGCCTGCCCCAACATACGTTCATAACAAGTCACGATAGCAGGAGAAAAGGAATTTTAGTAACGATCGCCGTATTATCAAATGGGGTCCAATTTTCTAAAGGAAGGGGTTGCAGGCATGCAACGACCACCACCATGAATCAGCCAAAGACTAAGAAAGGTGCTACAGTGCGTGAATCGCTAGGTAGCCTCCCGTACTAAAGGAATAAAACCTGCAAGACGCGAAACTATTCACAACGACCTATCAGGTTCCCTCTGGGCCGCAGGACGCGAATCTACAGTGCACGTCGGCGCTCATGCTTAGCAAACTTCATCTCCTGGAAGCGGCACCTCCGGTCTCCGGCACGGTCACACTAGAACTGCACTACTGCCCCTTTGTCCACTATCCACCCGCGGAAGGCGGTTGGCGCCAGCCCGCGAAAAACGGGTGCGCACCTGAACCGGCCAATCAGAGGGCCGGAATCTCACAGGGAGGCGACCTCGCGACGTGAAAATCGAGCAGAAATAGCGGTAACAAGGTTAACTTTAAATGCGAACATTTTTAGGTTAGGCTTTACCGTGACTGTTACTGACATTAAATGAGAGAAACTTTGGCCACTACTGAATGTTCAAACGACACCACGTGCTACCCTGGCGATCGGAAAAAGGGTGGGAAACGGGAAACCATCATGGCTGCTAGGAAAACTGCTGCCCTCGCCCATAAATAAAGAAAATTTCTAGCGCCAAGCTCCTCTCACAGATCAGTGTGAGACAAGCTGTAAAAATCGTCAAATAAATCAGGTAACCCACAGAAGTTATTAATATTTCCTGAATTATGATTTTACCGAATACCAGAATGCTGGGATTAGAAATATGAAACACGAGCACTGAATGGTGAATGATGTGGACGTCTTTCAATCGAGTCTTCTGAATGCGGTTCTGTGAGTAGAGCAGCTGTAGCGCAAGCTACGTGTTTTGCTTAGGCTTTGGTGCCAACCTAATACTTGGGGTGAACACTCAAAGCTGCAACTGTGTGATGGAGTCTTCGATAGTGAGGGAAGCCTCCTCCCTTCTCTTCAGAGACGAGTAGAGAGACCGTTAGCAGGTACTCCGCCTTTTGGGCATTCGGTTTTCGGGTAGTCTACAAGATGTACGATCTATATGCAGACCTCTGTTAGGTTGTGCATTGAAAATAGTTCAAATGGCTCTGAGCACTATGGGACTTAACACCTGAGGTCATCAGTCCCCTAGAACTTAGAACTATTTAAACCTAACTAACCTAAGGACATCACACACATCCATGCCCGAGGCAGGATTCGAACCTGCGACCGTAGCGGTCGCGCGGTTCCAGACTAAAGGGCCTAGAACCGCTTGGTCACACCGGCCGGCGTGCATTAAAACTCAGAATACGAGGCATATCCTGATTTAGATAACTAATGTATTCTTTTTCAGCACCGTCTTAGTCAGGGTTATGTTGCGAGCACCTTTTGTAATTATTTTCCAAGTAAATTGAGTGGGTAGGACTTAGATTTCTAACGAGCATATGGAGCTAATTTCAAATACAGTATGAAGTTAATCCTGTAGTACAAATATTTTAATTTTTTTTTTACTATTAAATCTTCTAAAGAGCTCTTGGTAGCATCATTAGCTGTTAGTAGTTCCTTTAGTACAGTATCATACACAACCGGTTTCGCGATGACTTAATCGCAACCTCAGGAATACACAACGATGAATAGATATAATATGAATTAGAAGATATACTCATAATAAGGGTAAAATAAGACAATTAAACAGGAAGACGGGAGAACGAATACTCATATAACTAATTCAACACTGGTTCGCTAAAATGCACGGTCTCCCAACGTTCAGATGGCGTTCGAATTGCCAGAGCCGCCTAAATCGCATGGTTACAAGATTACATATAAAAAATTCCAGTGGGTAGCAGGCGCAGGCAGTGCACATGAGCACTGCGACCCGTGTGTATGGACCTACACAAGGAGCTGAAATAAGAAGCCGGTGGAAAACCATACGGATAGAAAAATATAAAAACTCGCCATTGATGAAAAATCAAAAAATACACGCAAAAGCTACATTGTGGAAACGTGAATATTCCTGAAGTAAGAGGGACAGGCCATCTAAAAGCCCATTTGACGTGGTTATTGAAAGTGCCGGCCCACACTGTGCCCGAGATAAACTTCCAACAAAATGTGTGGCAATATGCCACTAGAGAGGGTGCAAACATGGACACGGGCGAAACGCTATCACGAACGAAGTGAAGGCAGGTAACCAATACAAAATAAATTAAGGTGGAAAAACATAAACACTAATATGACAAATATGTAGAAGGCAATTACAGGACGCGCCGCTAGGATAAAAGTACGATACAAAAACTTCCTGTGACAAAACATTACTAATAGGCTATAAGGATTACAGGCTGACCTACAAAAACGACTATAATTGCAACAAAACCCATTAGGGGAACATACTAAATGGAAACAAGTAATCGTTCCACAGTCATAAAATATTACTACGCGTAGGTAGTCGTCTGGTGGCATAACATGTTACGTATTTGTCATCCACTGTTGGGGTACCGGTATTTCTCGACATTTGCGACCCCATTCTGGTCAGAGGAACAGTTGCTACATATGATCAAGTTACATTTATTGGAAATGCAAAAACATATGGACATATCACGAGGAGTTAAGATATGTTCGGATGTTTGAACTCTGAGACAAGACTCACTGCAGTCTAATGGGAGGAAGAATAATTGTAGATAATATCGGGAGAAGTTAAACAATGTGTCACAAAAGCAGGGTAAGTCCCTAGAGAGTTAGTGGACAGGATAAGGAAGTTAATGTGAATATGTGTTTATTGAAGGCAGCACAGGGGCAAGTAGGAAAAATGGACGAGAGCTAGTAGAAATCCTGGATTACGGAAGAGATATTGAATTTACTTGATGAAAGGAGAAAATACAAAAATGCAGTAAATAAAGCAGGCAAAAAGGAATACAAACGTCTCAAAAATGAGATCGACAGGAAGTGCAAAATGGCTAAGCGGGGATGGCTAGAGGAGAAATGTAAGGATGTAGAGGCATATATTACCTGGTGCAAGATAGATACTGCCTACAGGAAAATTATAGAGACCTTTGGAGAAAAGAGAAACAATTCTAAGAATATCAAGAGCTCAGATGGTAACCAGTTCTAAGCAAATAAGGGAAAGCAAAAGGTGGAAGGAGTATATAAGGGTCTATACAAGGACGTTGTACTTGAGGGCAATATTATGGATATGGAAGAGGACAAATACTGACACGAATTCTTTACAGGCGAATGGAAGAACTGGTAGAAGCCGACCTTGGGATAGATCAGTTCGGATTCCGCAAAAATGTTGGAACACTTGAGGCAATCCTGACCCTACAGCTCATCTTAGAAGACAGATTACGGAAAGGCAAACTTACGTTTCTAGCGTTTGTAGCTTTTGACAATGTTGACTGGAATACTCTATTTCAAATTCTGGGGATGGCAAGTTTTAATACAGGGAGTGAAAGGCTATTTACAATTTGTACAGAAAGCAGATCGCCGTTATAAAATCGCGGGGAATGAAAGGGAAGCAGTGGTTGTTCAATCTGTATATTGAACAAGCAGTAAAGGAAACAAAAGAAAAAAATTGGAGTAGGAACTAAAATACATGGAGAAGAAATAAAAACCTTGAGGTTTCCTAATGACATTGTAAATCTGTCAGAGCAAAGAACCTGGAAGAGCAGTAGAACGGAATGTACAGTACCTTGAGAGGAGGATATAAGATGAACATCAACAAAAGCAATAAGACGATAATGGAATGTAGTCTAATTGAATCAGGTGATAATAAGGGAATTAGATTAGGGAATGACACACTTAAAGTAGTAGACGAGTTTTGCTATTTGGGGAGCAAAATAACTGATGATGGTCGAAGTAGAGAGGATATAAAATGCAGACTGGCAATGACAAGAAAAGCGTTTCTCAAGAAGAGAAATTTGTTAACATCGACTATGGATCTAAGTGTGAAGAAGTTTAAATGTATTTGTATGGAGTGTAGCAATTTATGGATTTGAAACATTGACGATAAATAGTTTAGACGAGAAGAGAATAGTAGCTTTCGAAATGTGGTGCTACACAAGAATGCTGAAGATTAGATGGGTAGGTCACGTAAATAATGAGGAAGTATTGAATAGAATTGGGGAGAAGAGGAATATGTGATAAAACTTGACTAGAAGGAGAGATCGGTTGGTAGGACGTGTCCTGAGGCATCAATTGATCACCAGTTTAGTGTTGGAGTGCGTGGAGAGTAAAAATCGTAGAGGGAGGCCAAGAAATGAATACACTAAGCAGATTCAGAAAGATGTAGGGTGCAGTAGTTACTTGGAGATGAAGAAGCTTGCACAGTATGGAGTAGCATGGAGAGCTGCATAAAAGCAGTCTCTGGACTGAAGACCACAACAACAGCAACAAACGAGCACGCTAATTCAGAAAGTGATGAAAGACGACTTGGTTTTCATTCATAGAAGTATGCAGCGTCTGGTCACCGGATGCGTTGCTCATCGACTTAGCCTCTGGAACTGAAAATTACAGGTGATAAAAGACCTGAAGAGGTGTATCGTTAAACAGGGTCATATTCGTAGCACTACTTGTTGCAGCCGTATGAAGGTCTTGGATAGGTGGTAAGTGTGGAAAATTGACGTACATTTTGGAGGTAAATCACCATACCTCTGCGAGGTTTGTTTCAGCTTCCCTACATTTAGCCGTTAATATTAAAAAACTTACGCGTAAGGTAGACTAGCTCGTTAACAGTATAAGTAATCCACAAGGAGAATGGAAATATCCACAAGTAGTTGAGACATGAGGAGGTCGCTTCGTTATAACAAGAAAATGTGAGGGTATATTTTTCATTAATGAAGTACGTAATTCAAGAAACATCAATTCAAGGAACAAGCGATACAGGTAACCGTCAGTTCAACTAATGACATCAATTTATGACACTTGACAGAGAGCTTCTAAAATAATTACCTGATATGCTTTCAGCTTACAGAGGTTATGAACGCTTGGTACGAGAATAGTTGGTGAAAGTCTAAGTGGATATATGCACACATGGACGTGCGCCTCAAATCCATTCGAAAATAATCCAGTTCCAGTCACTTGGGTCGTCCGTGAATGAAATATTTTAGCATGTGAAGAAGAAGCATCGGAAGCAGAATGTCTTCTTCTGAGTTAATGCAGAAAACAGTAATAGTAATACATTCCCTACACGCAGTAGCATAGAGCGACCTCAGCAGTTAAAGCAGCATGTGTCTTCATCTAGATTTGTGTCCAGTGGTTTCACAAGCCCACTACAAGAGCCACAAACAGAACCGGCCGCGCAGTGGTTAGCACACTGGACTCGCATTCGGGAGGACGACGGTTCAATCCCGTCTCCGGCCATCCTGATTTAGGTTTTCCGTGATTTCCCTAAATCACTTCAGGCAAATGCCGGGATGGTTCCTTTGAAAGGGCACGGCCGATTTCCTTCCCCATCCTTCCCTCACCCGAGCTTGCGCTCCGTCTCTAATGACCTCGTTGTCGACGGGACGTTAAACACTAATCTCCTCCTCCAGAACCGGCCCTTTCAAACTCTCATCAACAAAATCATGACTGGCTGCCGCTTCAGAAAATACCGTGAGACATTATTGTCACGCTGCCACGTGTCAACCCAAAGATAGTCGCACAAGTTCAAATGATTCAAATTGCTCGGAGCACTATGGGACTTAACTTCTGAGGTCTTTAGTCCCATAGATATTAGAACTACTTAAACCTAACTAACCTAAGGACATCACACATATCCATGCCCGAGGCAGGACTGGAACCTGCGACCGTAGCAGTCGCGCGGTTCCAGACTGTAGCGCCTAGAACCGCTCGGCCACTCCAACCGGCTAGTCGCAAAGTGTCAACGCTCGATTGACACTTGCGCACGTCTTTGAAAACTTCGTTGCACGTGATAACTTTCCTTAAGTGATGAAATGAGGCGAAACAGCAGACAGTTTTCAAACGACAGAAGTAATAAAAATGGTTCAAATGGCTCGGAGCACTATGGGACTTAATATTTGAGGTCATCAGTCCCCTAGAACTTAGAACTACTTTAACCTAACTAACCTAAGGACATCACACATAACCATGCCCGAGGTAGGATTCGAACCTGCGGCCGTAGCGGTCGCGCGGTTCCGGACTGAAGCACCTAGAACCGCTCGGCCACAGCGGCCGGCAACAGAAGTAACCACATCACATTTTCGATATAGATACTGTTCTTACACTAGGTACACCACACCATCTGCACAGGCACTCAAGACTGCCTGTTGAAGATTGAATTCACATTACTATGCGTCAGCTAGCCTGGAGAGTTGCATCAAATCAGTCTTCGCACTGAAGTCTCGACACCAACAAACTAACAAATTATAGGCAGTAATACATCGTAACTAGAATGAAATTTTCACTCTACAGTGGAGTGTGCGCTGATATGAAACTTTTAATACATCGTAAACTTGCAGCAGTATCAGAGTTTTATCCTTCTCCGAGCTGCTGGTAGATCCTCGGTCGATACGAGTAGAAACAGATAGAAATCACTTCCTGAAGACCAGAACCAGCAGCGCTTTTTTATTGCAATGTCTTTTTTGGAATATAACTTTTTATTTTAAAAGTACACACAGTACTGTCTCCTTTATCAAAAAAATGGCTCTGAGCCCTATGGGACTTAACATCTTAGGTCATCAGTGCCCTAGAACTTACAACTACTTAAACCTAACTAACCTAAGGACATCACACACATCCATGCCCGAGGCAGGATTCGAACCTGCGACCGTAGCGGTCGCGCGGTTCCAGACTGAAGCGCCTAGAACCGCTGGGCCACAACGGACGGCTTTCCGTTATCGTTTGACAGTATTGATACTGTTGTGTGTATAGGGTACTGGTGGATAATCTTTCAGTTCCAGTAATGGAATAAAAGGTACTTTACAGACAGTCACGGTTACAGAGTGACTTCGGTATAATTCTTACTTGAATCAGGCGAATGTTTCTGCCGTAGCAAAAGTCACACTGTAACAATACGGATTCTGTTTCTGGTATTTATGAGAGATTCTATATTGTTTTCGTGTTTTGGTTGATACCGTCTTCGCCTACTTCGTTAACCTGTGTATTCCCCGCCACGTGGTATCGGCCTTTGGATAGTTAGTGATTCAATTTTTTCCGAACGTCACGCGTGGAAAACAGAGGAGGTAGTTTACTGTAGCCAGGCATATCTAAATTGTGACTTTGGCGGGGGAAGGCGAATAATCAGAATATTATCTACATCTTATCAATATTGCAAGCTGATACTTCCATTGGTTAGAAGAGAATTAAAGTAAATTTGTGTCTCGAAGACAAAAAAAAGTCGTCGGAGACTTTCGCAGATTAGGATGATTGTAGGTGGATAACTTACTATCTACTTGTCTTATCACCAGTTACATAAAAGAGTGCTAACAGGCCTCTCCAGATAATATGAGAACTGGTAAATACCTTTCACTATACTTTGAACGAGTATCACGAGTGGGAATTTACATTGAAAACATTCATCTTCTTTCTTGCACACCGTTCGAGGACGAAGTAAAAAATTGCTCTCGTGGCAATGAAAATAAAAGTTAGGAAGTGATTGCACGTGTAGTATAAATAACGATGTACGGCGTGACCCAACAGTCCGTTGACATTTGAAAATGTACTAATCCACGGAATAGTGTAGATAGAGAAGTAAAACTAGACAGGAATGTCTTGAAATGACGTGGGGTTTTATTGAAACCAAAAACGAGTGCGAAATCCTCCCTACAGATGGTGCTGGACAGCAACAAGTCAGTGACGCCGCATTAGAATCGTGTATAAAACGACCCGTAGTGAGAAAGGGAGCCAGATGCGCCAGCAATCGCGGTATTCTGACTTTGCCAGAAAAGGCATTGCTAGCGAAGCTTTCACTATCAGAATGAAGAATCCGCTACTGCAGCTTTACCATAAGAAGGGTATTCAAACGGGTAAAGTGCCTGTGACAAGTGTCGCCGTTAAGGAAATGATCACGAAGTTGTTTAGATGATCCGTCCGTAGTGGGCGACCAAACACAAGTGCTACTGTTACTGGAACAGTTCAGGAGGAAATGGACACATTAATGGGTTCATCTCCGCCTGGTGAAGTCAACGTTCGTGAAGTCGCACATCGCACCGCCATTCCAAACGCTACAGCTTGAGAGCGCTGAGGCGTATTCTTCAATGCAATCCGTATAAAACCCAGAGGGATTAGGGACTGTTAGCCGCCGATTCTGAAAGACGGAGACCATTTTCGGTAAGGGCTCTTCAAAAATGGAGGAAGATGACGATTCTTTATCTAACGTGTTGTGGGTCGACGGAGCCCATTTTACACTCAGTGAGTCAACACACACAACTGCATAATTTGGATTGCTGATAATCCTAGAACTGTTATGGAAACAACGTGTATTTAAAGCAAACCTGATTTCCATCCTTACAGTGACGCTTCTCTTATGTGACTGGCGCTAAACTGGAATAGACGTAATCTTTCAGATGTAGAAACAAGCCTACCAACTTTCGTATAGGTCGCACAACTCCTTCTAGGTGTTGTGATTTTTATCCGTCAGTGTATTTGGTCATTTACCCACTTAGGCAAAATGTCTTACAGATAACAGAGAACATTTTAAATCTAATCTCAGATTGTTTCTTCTGTCCAACTGCCTATTCTATAGACGAATTTCTATCGAACAACTAGTAGTATGTGTAACACAGAAACAAAGATAGATACTTTGTTGTTTTATTTAAGCCTGTTCCACTAGTAACTAGTTTTGCCAAAGGCTTATACGCTCATTTTTAGCAAATAACCAAGATGTAATCACCCACTCGAACAAATCATGGTTATGTAGGCAACAAATTGACTCGTTCCACATCACTTCGGTAGAAACTGCACAAATAATAGATTGAGCGTGGAATTTAAAACAGTGCTAGTATACAAGTCTAACAGGCGCTCAGATCAGGCACCCACATAAGGCATTAACTGACATGCGACGTCATTGCTGTTCTTGTCGTTAGCACCCTTTCGTAATGAGCTCCATGCTCGTTCGCACTGACGCACAGGGCGCATATTAAATGTTCCGTTATTATTCTCAGGCTTATTTCCCTATCGACTGACGCACCTGCCCGTGTAGGCGGAAATATCGGCTTTATTGAGCGAGATGAGGAATTCCCCGCGACACGGAAACCTAACGGCAGTTGCCAGATGGAGATATTGACACCTAGCCGTTAGGCGTATGAATTTTCTGTGAGGTCACCGAACCACTCGCGTACCGTTTGCCATGGTGTTAAATATTCCCTTGCCTGCAACGCGTTATCCAAATTTCTTATATTTGGCATACTTCTCATACGCACTATTGAGCCTAATTAGTGTCAAAATAGTTAGTTTATAATTAATCTATGTGAGCCTTAGAAATTATGTCGTGCTAGAAATGATGAACCGCAAAAGAGGGATTTTTACGTCAATGACATACCGCCAGAACAAGTAGCAGGAAAAGTTTGTAAAGAATAGAGGTACTCGCAAACATCCTTAGCGTTGGCAAATACACTGACAAACGTAGAAAGAAAATATAGAAAGTTAATTATCTGCGTTTGTTTCATGTCTTTTTTTTTTGTTTTTGTTTTTTATTTTTTTTTGTATCAAGTCCGTTGACACTGTGAAGTGTATAAAAATGAAGAATGTCCTGAGCGTCTTAAGTCTCCAACATTTCCGAATTTTAGCCAAGAATTTGTATGCAGACTAATGTGGTTGCTAGAATGAAAAATGTGTGATATGTACCCGTCCATTTCTCCAAAGAGTATTCTTTCTGCCACTACCTTTATTTACAAATCCATAGAGCATATTTAGTAAAAGTTTTCATACATGAAATATTATAAGAGTTAGAGAATTCCGAATTAACAACCTCATATCTGTGAATGACGTCACAATTCGTGTGACTTCGGCACTAGAAATGACAGAACTTTTAGATCTAGTGGTACAGAATGGAAAAAAAAATTGGGTTATCACAGGCTAAAGCACGACCAAAATTACGATGACTGATCACAATGAAAGTCTGCTGCGAATACATAGTTCAGCAGACTGCGAATTGGTTGATCATTTCTTCTGCCATGAGTTCCTATACCAAAAGATAAGTAATTAAAAAGAAGAGTAACTGTACTGAGACGAGCAACATCGGAGATAAGAGATGTATGCAATTAGCAGACACAGAAAATTAAGACTCGCAAGGCTGCTACTGTTTCCAGTTTTGCTGTAAGTTGAGGAAGCATTGATCATAACACACTGATAGCAAAAAAAAAAAAAAAAATAAAATAAAAAATAAAAAAAAAACATACTTTTGAAGTATGAATACATAATTGCTTACACGCTTATTGCGATCTGTAAGAACTAACGCCTTAATTCTAAAAGTAACGAGGCAATCCGAATATGCCATCTCAGAATCCTCAAGTACTTTGGACACATAAACGGGGGCAAGGAAGCAACCTTCAAAACAACCCATCAAACGAAAACTGAAGGCCGAAGGCGACCAGGAAGATAATGGTTACACAACATTGTAATGAAATATCTACAGATTCCTAGGACAATTAGTTGTGAAAGGTGGAAGTTCACGAGGATTGGAGAGACATTTGCGCTTTATCGAGACTCACTAACTTTCAACACTGAAAAGAAAGAAGACAAAGAAAAAGTTATCCACAATGTTGAGAGACAACAGCATTGCAGTTGTGAAACTGAAGAAAACACTGAGTTACTTTATTCAAGTTGGATCTTGTGAACTCGGTGGCCGTTAATGAATTTGGTGAATAACACAACCAACTAAAAACGCTTTTAAAATGATTTTAGTTTAGAGCCAGCACTGGTTTAGAACATTAATGCCCATCTTCAGATGGCTAACGTTTCCAGTTACACAAATGTTTTAATCAGCAGCGTGTCGTCAGCTTCGAGCACTGCGCAAGAATATTCGAAAGTGTAGCGCCACTTTTCTGTTGTTTCGATGATAAATACATTCTAGGATGACTGCATTTATTTAGATATAAGGTGGAACAGCTATACACACTTAACATGTTCCAACCTACGGCTCCCCGCCTTTCCATGTTCCCTACACCCTTCCTGTAGTATGTACAAGTTGTTGGTTGTAAACAGCACACGTATTTTAAACAAATCTCCGTGACACGTAAAATACACTTCAAGATATTCATCTTGTCAGTCTGCGCCTCACACATGTGCTTTATACTCTATTCTTCTATTTAGAAAGCAATGATCGTCCTCTGAGCATAGATGTGACTGATTTTTTATTGACCTCAGATCTCAGTTAGGAAAATATATTGAAGATGCAACACGTTAAACAAAGAAAAAGCTTTTACTCGAAGAATGAACTCACTTTTTAAGAACTCTAGAATATATGGTTTATAGAATCTTATTTAATGGTGTAGCAGCGGAAGTAATAAATAATTTCTACATAATTTTCTTGAGCTTTTCACATGACTTAAACTAAACACGGATCCCCAACAGTCAGAAATCTAAGCAAGAATATCTTCACTGCAATAGAATAACACTTATACCAAATAGGCTCTTAACAACTGCTGTAGAAGATAAGAAGCAGAGACCTAAATCAATATGCTCTATAATAATCAGAATACGCTAATAACAAATATTTTTAAGATCTTGTACACCTCTCTGTAAGTATAGCTTCCACATATTTATCTTTGAAATAACCTGAGTATGATGTCATAATGAAAATAATAAAATGTAAACTCTAATATTGAACAACTCTGTCGACTTCACCCACCCTTCACTTTTTTTAATTTTGTGTTGTTTTCAACCGACTTATAAACACTAATTATCATCAGAATTTCTGTTATTGTTGTGGTGGTCTTCAGCCCTGAGACTGGTTTGATGCAGCTCTCCATGCTACTCTATCCTGTGCAAGCTTCTTCATCTGCCAGTACCTACTGCAACCTACATCCTTCTGAATCTCTTTAGTGTATTCATGTCTCGGTCTCCATCTGCGATTTTTACCCTCCACGCTGCCCTCCAATACTAAGTTGGTGATCTCTTGATGCCTCAGAATATGACATACCAACCGATCCCTTCTTTTAGTCAAGTTAAGCCACAAAATTCTCTTCTCTCCAATTCTATTCAATACCTCCTCATTAGTTATGCGATTTACCCATCTAATCTTCAGCATTCTTCTGTAGCACCACATTTCGAAAACTTCCATTCTCTTCTTGTCTAAACTATTTATCGTCCATGTTTCACTTTCATACATGGCTACACTCCATACAAAAACTTTCAGAAACGTCTTCCTGACACTTACATCTATACTCGATTTTAACAAATTTCTCCTCTTCAGAAATGCTTTCCTTGCCATTCCCAGTCGACATTTTATATCCTCTCTACTTCGACCATCATCAGTTATTTTGCTACCCAAATAGCAATACTCATTTACTACTTTAAGCGTCTCATTTCTTAATCTAATTCCCGCAGCATCACCCGATTTCATTCGACTGCATTCCATTATCCCCGTTCTGCTTTTGTTGATGTTCATCTTATATCCTCATTTCAAGATCATATCCATTCCGTTCAGCTTCTCTTCCAGGTCCTTTGCTGTCTCTGACAGAATTTCAATGTCATCTTCAAACCTCAAAGTTTTTATTTCTTCTCCATGGATTTTAATTCCTTCTCCAAATTTTTCTTTTGTTTCCTTTACTGCTTGCTCAATATACGGATTGAATAACATCGGGGAGAGGCTACAACCCTGTCTCACTCCTTTCCCAACCACTGCTTCCCTTTCATGCCCCTCGACTCTTATAACTGCCATCTGGTTTCTGTACAAATTGTAAATAGCCTTTCGCTCCCTGTATTTTACCCCTGCTACGTTCAGAATTTGAAAGAGAGTATTCCAGTCAACATTATCAAAATCTTTCTCTAAGTCTACAAATGTTAGAAACGTGAGTTTGCCTTTCCTTAATCTAGCTTCTAAGATAAGTCGGAGGGTCAGTATTGCCTCACGTGTTCCAATATTTCTACGGAATCTAAACTGATCTTCCCCGAGGTCGACTTCTACCAGTTTTTCCATTCGTCTGTAAAGAATTCGCGTTAGTATTTTGCAGCCGTGACTTATTAAACTAATAGTTCAGTAATTTTCACATCTGTCAACACCTGCTTTCTTTTGGAATGGTATTATTATATTCTTCTTGAAGTCTGACGATATTTCTCCTGTCTCATACATCTGACTCACCAGATGGTAGAGTTTTGTCAGGACTGGTTCTCCCAAGGCTGTCAGTAGTTCTAATGGAATGTTGTCTACTCCCGGGGCCTTGTTTCCACTTAGGTCTTTCAGTGCTCCGTCGAACTCCTCACGCAGTATCATATCTCCTATTTCATCTTCATCTATATACTCTTCCATTTCTATAATATTGTCTTTAAGAACATCGCCCTTGTATAGACCCTCTATATACTCCTTCCACCTTTCTGCTTTCCCTTCTTTGCTTAGAACTGGGTTTACATCTGAGGTCTTAATATTCATGCAAGTGGTTCTCTTTTCTCCAAAGGTCTCTTTAATTTTCCTGTAGACAGTATCTATCTTACGCCTAGTGAGATAAGCCTCTACATCCTTATATTTGTCCTCTAGCCATCCCTGCTTAGCCATTTTGCACTTCCTGTGGATCTCCTTTTTGAGACGTTTGTACTCCTTTTTGCCTGCTTCATTTACTACGTTTTTATATTTTCACCTTTCATCAATTAAATTCGCTATATCTTCTGTTACCCAAGGATTTCTACTAGCCCTCGTCTTTTTACCTACTTGATCCTCTGCTACCTTCACTATTTCGTCTCTCAAGCTACCCATTCTTCTCCTACTGTATTTTTTTCCCCCATTCTTGTCAATCGTTCCCTTATGCTCTCCCTGAAGCTCTCTACAATTTCTGGTTCTTTCATTTTATCCAGGTCCCATCTCCTCAAAATCCCACCTTTTTGCAGTTTCTTCAGTTTTAATCTACAGTTCATAAGCAATAGATTGTGGTCAGAGTCCACATCTGCCCCAGGAAAAGTATTACAATTTAAAACCTGGTTCCTGAATCTCTGTCTTACCATTATATAATCTATCTGAAACCTGTCAGTATCTCCAGGCTTCTTCCATGTATACAGTCTTCTTTTATGTTTCTTGAACCAAGTGTTAGCTATGATTAAGTTATGCTCTGTGCGAAGTTCTACCAGGCGGCTTCCTCTTTCATTTCTTCCCCCCAATCCTTATTCACCTACTACGTTTCCTTCTCTCCCTTTTCCTACTGTCGAATTCCAGTCACCCATGACTATTAAATTTTCGTCTCCCTTCACTATCTGAATAATTTCTTTTATCTCATCATACATTTCATCAATCTCTTCGTCATCTGCGCAGCTAGTTGTCATATATACTTGTACTATTGTGGTAGGCTATCACTTCGTATTTATCTTGGCCACAATAATGCGTTCACTATGCTGTTTGTAGTAGCTTACCTGCATTCCTATTTTCCTATTCATTATTAAAACTTCTCTTGCATTACCCCTATCTGATTTTGTATTTATAACCCTGTATTCACCTGACCAGAAGTCTTGTTTCTCCAGCCACCGAACTTCACTAAGTCGCACTGTATCTAACTTTAAGCTATCCATTTCCCTTTTTAAATGTTCTAACCTACCTGCCCGATTAAGGGATCTGACATTCCACGCTCCGATCCGTAGAATGCCAGTTTTCTTTCTCCTGATAACAACATCCTCCTGAGTAGTCCCCGCCCGGAGATCCGAATGGGGGAATGATTTGCGTACGTAATTTAAATATGTGTATGCACAGATATGTATATATAAAGATTCCAGTCTGATGATTTTATAATGTTTCGTTAAAATTTCGCTGCCAGTTGATAAAAAGAAGTTCTACAAATTACGTAGTCTAGAGTTTTTAAATAATAAGTTCACTCTTCAAATAAAAGTTGCTGCTTCAACAAATATTCTTTTCTTAATTAAGATCTTTGCTCGATATGAAATCAATCATATATTTGCTGAATCGATGCTCTTCGTAAATATAATCATGGAGTACAAAGTACATGTACGAAGTCCAGACTGACATGATGAATATTATGAAGTATGGTTTACGTGCCACAGTGATTTGTTTAAAATACGTGTGCTGTTTCCATTCCTGCAGCTTGTACCTTGTCCGAAGAGTATAGGTACCACTGCAGAACGAAGCGCTGTCCACTGGAACATGCTAAAATGCATACAGCTGTTTCACTTTCTATCTAAATAAATGCAGGCATATTCGCACGTTTTTACTAGTAAATCAAAACAAACATCGCGCTAAATATTCGAACATTCTTGTGGAGTGCTGGAGCTGATGACATGCTGCTATTGAGAACGTTTATGTAAGTGGAAAATCTAGCCGTCTGAAAATGAGAGCATGAATGTCTGAAACAGGCTATGGATTTGAAATAATAGCACCATAAAGTCATTTGTAGCTAATTGTGTTATTCACCAACAGACACTCTGTGATTCACCACGTTTCCAGCATTCTGTGTGCATCATCAGCTGCTCTCTCCGAAGTTAACTATTATCTAATAGCATGTAGGTGCTACTTCGGCTGCGGGTACAACATTTAATCTTCGAGGTAAGCTGTAAACTAGGTTCTGACTCGATGACTTTCTTCCATTTCCCCATGGTCCAGGTTTTATGACTTTGGCAGCGCGTTTTCCTGTTACAGGAATCTGCATCATTGATGAGTGAGTTGGAAATTCCAGCTGGCCCTGCGATTCCCTACTTATACAGGGTGTTACAAAAAGGTACGGCCAAACTTTCAGGAAACATTCCTCACGCACAAAGAAAGAAAATATGTTATGTGGATATGTGTCCGGAAACGCTTACTTTCCATGTTAGAGCTCATTTTATTACTTCTCTTCAAATCACATTAATCATGGAATGGAAACACACAGCAACAGAACATACCAGTGTGACTTCAAACACTTTGTTACAGGAAATGTTCAAAATGTCCTCCGTTAGCGAGGATACATGCATCCACCCTCCATCGCATGGAATCCCTGATGCGCTGATGCAGCCCTGGAGAATGGCGTATTGTATCACA